>NC_141043.1:7196666-7350000 GCF_052040795.2 Danio rerio
TAAAAATTGTGAGAGGGGTCTGGATGCAGACCTGGGCCCTTATGTACGAAGACTTGCGTTGAATTCACACTAAAACATTGCGTGCGCACAAAAAGCTGTAAATGTGCGTACGCAGTAAAAAATTCGGATGTATGAAACACTGTGTACACGGAATCCCACGGATATTCTCTGTGTACATCCGAATTAATGTGAAACTGAGCGCACGATTCACGAATCTGATTCAAGACCTTTATATTTGCTAAAGTGCATTCAATGTTGAATGAGTCAGCTTTGGTTCTCAGGCGACATTTCTGCATTATTTACTGGAATTCTAACAATATCCAAGTGTATATTTGTCTACCTTGTAGATGATGCCGGCGACGAGCGAGTACTGACTCATGGCTGAGTTGTGGTACAGGTAACAGGAGCCGTATTCCCCACACTGCTCCTCCCACAGCAGGCAGGAGATGTCGATCACAGAGCCGAACGCTATGGGGCCTGGGATCCCACCCAGAGTCCTGACCACGATCCACTGGATTCCCAGTCCAAATGATCTCTGACTGTCAGGAACACACCTGAGGTGAACACCATTACATGACAAACATCTGTTTTATTAGGTAATACTGTCTGTGTTTGAAAAAAATTAAAGCTTACATATAACTTATAATCAGTATAATTCAGTTTGAAACAGTAGTATGCTATACGGTGGTATACTGTTGTCACGTGGCATTTATCTAACATTTTTAAACTAAGCAACAATTTATAAAGTTAATCATGTGCACGTGTGTGTTTGTCTACCATTCACTTAAATGCTGCATTTACAAAAATACAGTAAAATAGTAATTTATTAAAGTAAAAGGCCCGGTTTGACATTTCTGTAGTCTAAAGGCTGATTTATACTTCTGCGTCAAACGCAGGCGTATGCTACAGCGCTGACGCATAGCCCTTCGCCGTGGCCGTCGCTGATGTGCACCTCTCAAAAAATGTAACTACACGTCGCAACGACGCGTAGCGTAAGCTCTGTGATTGGTCGGCTTGGTAGCGCTGACGAGTCTGGGCGGGACCGAGAGCCGCGCGAATGGCGCGAGCGATTGTTTACAAGTGTGGAGTCCCGTGAAGGAGCTCCGGATGGAAAGTTTTGTGTGTTTACCTCATAGTTAAATTTGTTGCACGTCCGCCGGTTTCTGCCTCAAAATGAGCGAGTTTGAGCCACTTGTACATCCCGGAAGTGTTCAGGAAACGCAAAACAGAGGCGAAGAAACTCGACACAGAGGAACATTTACACCTCACTGCCCACTAGCGTTTCGGAAGTGTTAATGCAGACCAACAGAGACAGCGCGCAGAAGTATAAATGGGCGTAACTGCCTGCGCCGTGGGTTAAGCCGGTCACTTGACGCAGAAGTATAAATCAGGCTTAAGTGTTAGCATTTATAGGAATTCTATGCAGTATTGTGTCAAGTAATTAAATTAAATATTCAGAAGAGTATTTTAAGTACATTTTTAATTATGTAAATAGTCATTAACTACTTTTTTAAAGTAAATTACCCAACACTTAACTACAATGGCAAATACTCAGTCAACTTGCTATCGATTGTTCACAGACTGGCTTTTGACAGTTGCTAAGTTGCAGATGACCAGTGGTGGAAAGAGTACACAAAAATCTTACTCTAGTAAAAGTACCACTACTTGCCTAAAAATGTAGTGCAAGTAGAGTAAAAGTATCTGTTGTAAATATTACTCAGAGTATGAGTAAAAAGTAGCCCTTTCTAAAGTACTCAAGAATAGTGAGTATTTCGCTGTATAAAGCTGATGTGTTTACATGTAATTTGTGCATGTGTGTGTAAACATAACATTCTGTAGTGCATTGAGTTATTGTCCAGCAGGCACACAGCATCATAAGACGTTAATATTAGGTTGTGATGTCAGGTGACCAAAATTCAATGGCTAGTCAGCGTATTTTGGTGTCCAATGAAGACGTCAAATGACGTTGATATTTGGTTGATGTTAGGTTGTTAGAAAATGACCAAAATCCAACGTCGCGCCAACATCTTAAACCAACATCATATTGACGTCAAATACTGACATTCATTCATCAGGTACGGCAACCAAAATCCAACGTCTGATAGACGTCATACTGGTAACGTCCACACAACTTCAAGCTGTGACATCATTAGACGTTGATATTTGGTTGGTTTTAGGTTGGACGTTGATGTTGGTCTGATGAAGAGTTCTGACGTCAACCCGATTTTCATTTCCAAACAAAATTCAACATCCCCATGATATTATAGTACAACGTCAATCTGACGTCATGTTGACGTCTTGTCCCTGCTGGGTGTTAAAGGCTATTTTCAGAAAATGAATTGTCTATATTAAAACATTGCTGCTTAATATTTGAAGAACTGACATTACATGAGGGATGTTTTGATGACTATAATTGAATTCATCCTTGCTGAATTCAATTATTAATCTCTTTAAAGTTTTTAAAATCTTACTGAAGCCAAACTTTCGAGTGCTGGTGTTCATACCTCAGTGTGGCAGTAAGTGCAGGGATGCTGCAGAGGAAAGTGAAAAGGATGAGGATGAAGAGGAAGGTGAGGAAGGCTGGCATGTGATTGCAGGACGACACACATCTCCCTTCTTCAGCAAAACCCTGCTCTCCCCATGATATATTCCCAGCCACACAGCTGCAGCCAGAGAACACCTGTAAATGTGTAAACGTGAATCAAAAGGACAAATTCAATTTAGAGTACAACCCATTTATATATATATATGTATATACAGTTGAAGTCAGAATTATTAGCCCCCCTGAATTATTAGTGCCCCTGTTTATTTTTTTCACCAATTTCTGTTTAACAGAGGTAAGATTGTTTCAGCACATTTCTAAGCACAACAGTTTTAATAACTCATTTCTAATAACTGATTTATTTTATCTTTGCCTTGATGACAGTAAATAATATTTTACTAGATATTTTTTGAAACTTCTATACACCTTAAAGTGACATTTAAAGGCTTAACTGGGTTAATAAGGTGAACTAGGCAGGTTAGGGTAATTAGGCTAGCTTAATTATTACTAAGGGTAATAATTAGCTTAACGGGGCTAATAATTTTGCCCCAAAAATGTTTTTTAAAAAATTAATAACTGCCTTCATTGTAGCCGAAATAAAACAAATAAGACTTTCTCTAGAAGAAAAAAATATCATCAGACATACTGTGAAAATTACCTTGCTCTGTTAAAAATCATTTGGGAAACATTCATAAATAAGTAAAGTGTTTGGTCAGGTTAACAACAAGCCATCCTTTGCATGGCACATTGAAATGAATAGGTTTCATAGCACAGAACTTTCCGTGTCCAGTGTGAAATCCCCTTAAGACCATGCAATATATATGGCTGGAGGAAGAGTGAAACACTAAACACTCTTTCGGATGAAAAACTACAATACCATTGACAATCCTATTTTGCACTGTACCAATAAACTTTGAGTGAGATAAACTGAGAAATGTTGCATTTTAGTTAAGCAGATGTTGCCAAAGATTCCTCTGGGAACATGAATTAAAGTTGGAATAAAACAGTAAAACAGCAATATGTTTAAAATAACATTAATATTGTATCATGACACAATTATTGTGACAATATTGTATCAAAAGTCCCACCCATTATTAAAACCAGTGTATAATATCATCCATGTATTAATAACAGCAGGTGTTAACAGGACAGAGAGTTCGTCGTGTACCTGTCTGCCTCTCGGACCGAATGTGTGGTTGAGGGAACTGCAGCCGGCATGACAGGGAGAGAAATACATCACTCCATCTGCACCACACACAGGGTTAAATGACTCCTCTAGACAGTGACATCCAATGTTACAGGCTACGGTCAGGTTGCTCAGATCTGAGAAGCTGAGAGAGAGAAGTGTTTCAGTGTACTTTCTTTTTTATTTCACCTCAGCCAATCAATAAAACACTGTCAGTCAGACTTGTATTTACTCTGGATATTAAGGTAAACCATTAACTGTGTGAAAAATATATCAGACAGCATGTCGGGCTGGATTTAAAAGGGTTTAACAGCTAAATAAAAATACATTTAATGTGTCGATTAGTCAATGTTATAGCATTTTGCGCAATGTGAGTTGTCATCTGTTGTCAATTTAAATGTACTGTACTACATAGCGAATGCCACCATACGTTTATTTATTGTATACATTTTTTATTTTTGATAAGTTTGGAAACTAAAATGTATATTATTCAACAAAAAAAATGTTTTAAATAAATAATAAATGACTTTCCAATGTAAATTACTGTATCTGTTTGTCTCAAAAATGCAATTTTGACACAATGTCTGGAAAATACATTATTATCGTAGAACCAATTTTCTTTTTTGTCTTTTTCCAATAATATTTATTTATAAATAAATAAAAATATTAATACAGTGCATCTGAAAAGTATTCATATTGCTTAAATTTTTACACTTTATTTTATGTAACAGCCTTATTTCAAAATGGATTCAATTAGTTTATTTCCTCAATATTCTACACACAATAACCCATAATGACAATGTAAAAACAAGATTTTTGAAATTGTTGCAAATTTATTAAAATTAAAAAACCTGAAAAATCACCATTAATAAGTATTCACAGCCTTTGCTCAATACTGTGTTGATGCACCTTTGGCAGCAATGACAGCCTCAAGTCTTTTTGAATATGATGCCACAAGCTTGGCACACCTGTCTTTGGGAATTTTTGCCCATTTCTCTTTGCAGTACCTCTCAAGCATTATCAGGTTGGATAGGAAGCAATGGTGTACAGCCATTTTCAGAGATGTTCAAAAGGGTTTAGGTCTGGGCTCAGGCTGGGCCACTTAAGAAGATTCACAGAGCCACTCCATTGATATTTTGTCGGTGTGCTTTGGACCATTGTCCAATTGAAAGATGAACCATCGCCCCAGTCTAAAGCCGCCTTTCCACTGCACACAACATTTGGACACGACTGTCGGAATACACCCCCTTGGGGCAGTCGCACAGTATTTTCAGTGTTGTCGTGCACCATGGGAGTGAAGCTGTTCTCACAGTGTCCGAAATAAAGGAGTGCAAAAGCAAGAACCTTTATTCTCTGTGCGTTTACATGATTTTAATGAAGGAATGAATACTAGAAACTTATAGACCGCTACAAATATTGGAGGGAATGTGGAGACAACATTAAAAATATATATTTTTAATACTGTCTTACTTACATTTATGAACAGATGTTTTTTTTTTTTAATCTAGACTTTTTATAATTCAAAAAATAACCAAATAAACTCCTATTTCTCATCTCGCGCGCACGGACCTGCTTGTACAACACTGGAATACATCACATCCGGTCGGTCAAGAGCACTCTGAAGCGGGTTTTCATTCAGGTTGTCTCTGTACATTGCTGCATTCATCTTTCCCTCTATCCTGACCAGTCGTTCAGTCCCTGCTGCTGAAAAACATCCCCACAGCATGATGCTGCCACCACCATGCTTCACTGTAGGGATGGTATTAGCCTGGTGATGAGCGGTTTCTGATTTTCTTCAAATGTAATGCCTGGCATTCACTCCAAAGAGTTCAATTTTAGTCTCATCAGACCAAAGAATTTTGTTTCAGTTGCCTTTCGGCAAAGTTCAGGCGCACTGCTATCTGCCCTTAACTAAGGGGTGTCTTCCGTCTGGCCACTCTACCATACAGGCCTGATTGGTGGATTGCTGCACAGATGGTTGTCCTTCTGTAAGGTTCTCCTCTCTCCACAGAAGAAAGCTGGAGCTCAGACAAAGTGATATTCAGGTTATTGATCACCTCCCTGACTAAGGCCCTTCTCCCCTGATCACACAGCTTAGATGGCCGGCCAGCTCTAGGAAAAGTCCTGGTGGTTCCAAACGTCTTACAGATGATGGAGAACACTGGGCACATTGGCACTTTCAGAGCATCAGGAATTTTTCTGTATATTTCCCCAGCCTTGTGCCTCGAGACAATCCTGTCTCAGAGGACTACAGGCAATTCCTTTGTCTTCATGCTTGGTTTGTGCTTTGACATGCACTGTCAACCCTGGGACCTTATATAGACAAGTGTATGCCTTTTCAAATCATGTCCAATCAACTGATTTTCCCGACAGTTAAACTCCAATGAAGCTGCTGAAACCTCTCAAGAATGATCAGTGGAAACAGAATGTACCTGAGCTTCATGGCAAAAGCAAATTTGCAACAATTTCAAAAAATCTTTTTTTCATTGTCATTATGGTGTATTGTGTGTAGAATGTTGAGGAAATAAATGAATTAAATTCTATTTTTGGAATAAGCATGTAACATAAAAAATGTGGAAAAAAAGAAGAGCTATGAATACTTTCCGGATGCACTGTTTATAGCAAATCAATAGTAGTACATTACGTCTGTTAATATGTATAGGTAAAAACTTAAAAATAAATATTACTACATAAAATATGAATAATAAACCAAATAATGCCTTTTTTAGCATTAAAGGAGAAAACAAAAATGTTGAATCATATTATATCCCCTTTAATAAAAATTCACAGTTGACTATAAACAACAGACTGATGTCATACAGCTTGGGATCTTCTGGCATAATAACAAACTAGTCTCGAAATTATATTGTATAATACAATTTAATTTAGTCTAAGTAAAGTCTCCAACTTATATTGTAAGCAGATCTGTACCAAGTTCAGTGTTCATTACCTGCTGTTGTGTTTGTCTTTCTGCAGGTAGAGGGCGCTGTTGTGGTTGTGTGTTACGTTGCTGTAGTATGAGATGGTTACTCCAGCCATAGGCACATTAGGACAGTGCACCAAAAAGATAAAGATAGCCATCAGACTGACCAGTGCACACAGCATGCAGAAACGGATGATCCCACGACAGCGAAGATTCAGCTTCTTTATAATGAAGCCACCCAGAAAGGTGCCACCTCCACCAGCTGGCACTACCATATACCCTGGAATAAGAAGATGGAGTAGCAAACAATTTAGTGTATGTAATGTAGTTGTTCATATGCTAAAGAGCTTTCATAGACAGCTCACCTAAAAATCTCAATCATTTACTCACCCTTCACTTGTTCCAAATTGGTTTAAGTTTTGATGAATGAAATCTATTGACTTTTTAGCATATTTCTTTCCCTACGATGGATGTCAATAACTACTGGTTACTGATATTCTTCAAAATATCTTATTTTGTGTTCAATAATAAAACAGAATCTCATAAAGATTTGAAACCACTTAAAGGAAAGTAAATGGTAAGTAAGTTTGGATTTTTGGGTTGAACTATGACAATATCACGATCTATAAAGAAACATTTTACACCAGTGTTTTAGAAGCAG
Organism: Danio rerio; assembly: GCF_052040795.2. Lineage (NCBI taxonomy): Eukaryota > Metazoa > Chordata > Actinopteri > Cypriniformes > Danionidae > Danio > Danio rerio. Next base: position 7,203,979 of record NC_141043.1, read on the forward strand.
TGTAAGAAAATTACAGCTAAATGCTAACCACCTGACAGCCAGCTCATTTTTATGGAAAAAGTCTTTAATAATGACAGAAAGTAGGGCTGGGCGATTATGGCAAATAATTTATCATGATAATTTTTTTTCAAATCAGTCGATATCGATAATTATTATAACAATTATTACGATTGTGTTTTTGCCTGTTTTTGATGGCACAAGTCGTCTGGGTAGTTTGCAGGGCACATTGCTCTGTTTTCGGATTGCAAAAAAACTATGTAGCTCCAGACTACTGAAGTTTAGTCATGTTTCTTGTCAACAATGTTTGTGAACTTTTTTTTAACCTATTTTTTTCCTACTCCTCCAAGTGCAACTAACACTGTATGGCTGTAAACTTGTACATGTGGCATCTAGAAGTGCAGGCTGCAAAATGCCTGTGCAGTGTTATGTGTATATACTAGGGATGCAACAATACAGTTAGCCCACGGTTCAATACATACCTCGGTTTTTTAACACGGTTTTCGGTTCGGTTTGGTTCTCATGGCTTGACGTGTTTTTTTTTATTCTATAGGCAATAGGAACAGTAAGATGTTAAGGAGAAAAAAATAAAAACGATTTATTGCAGTTCTCATTTTGTTTTACTTAAAAGCCAAGAAAAGTACAGTATTTCCTAGTGTATTGTATAAAAAATAACACTGAAATCTTACAGCTGCTTGTAGTCCATGTACAAACTGGGGAACACATAAAATCCTACACTTTGAAAATAAACACACATGTGAAGTTAATAAAGATAAATTGGCCATTTCAGATAAACATATTTGTACTTAAGTAAACATAAATAAACCATCGGAATTATCTCGGTGCTGCAAAAATGCGAGACTGTAGTCTGTAACGTGGATTGAGTGCTTTTATAAAATGACAAAAGCCCACATCTCCAATCACCCAAAACGGCAGCAAATCTTTAGCAATAAACACCCGCACTGCCTTTGTTGTTTTTATGTGTCTCTTAGAACCAGTTGGGTATGTTTGCTTGAAAGATTCAGGGAGGGATTGTTTTTATTATGAGGACTTTATTACCTTCTCTGCTATCCTGCCTTCAGACTGTGATATTGCTGGGTGATTGCGCTGCAGATGAGCAGTCATGGTTATACGTGTGAGACAATGCTTGCACACAGTTACTTTTTGTTCACCGTTTTTTCTTTTATTGGCATTATACTAATCAGCAAATCCGAAATGTCCTCACACCACAGATTTGAAAGACGCCGGCTCTTTCTCGTACTGTTGCCTCACTTCGCCGGCGCTTCCTTGTACTGTTGCCTCAGCCTCACTTCACCGCCGCTCGTAATGTCAAAGTGTGGAATGATGGTCAAGCGCCCCCTAACTTTAGAGCATAGTGCTTGGATATTTACTCGCAGGGAGGAGTTTCCTCATCTCAGCTCATGGACTTAAAGGCACACACTGAGTCAATTCGGGGTGATATAAAACGCACAGAAATTATTTAAACGCAAAACCGAGAAAACTGCAATTCACAAGCGCGCACTGAAACGTGGAGGTCGTACCGTACGGTTCAATATTATATTGAGAACCATGCCATCCCTAGTATATACATTATCGAACACTTTTCAAACTGTCATTATCGTTGTTTTTTCTGAGAAATATGTATTGTTATAATTATCGTTATCGAATTATCGCCCAGCCCTAACAGAAAGCGTGACACCTGTATATAAACACAATATGTAATAGGAGAAAGCCAAATCCAACAGCCTTAAGGATTATACTGTATGAAAAATTTGAAATTTTGAGCAGTGTGAAATACAAAGTTAGATATCTCAGCATTTTGTTTAACTGGGGTTAAGAATGTCCCACTGTTGACCGTTTCAGGTGTGAGCAAGAACGTGTCATTGAGATTAATTAACATTTTTACCAAACCAGGTTGCTGCCTCTGAAGCACTCAGACTAAACTGAGACTCAAGAAATTTGGGGCCAAATGTGGACATCCCAGCTATCAGCGTGGCCTCCGTAGCACCAGCAAGACACAGAAAGATGAAGGTAGGGTTCTTTAGTAGAAGCAGCATTGACCTATAGAGAGAAAAGGGGGAAAATACTTCCTATTCAGTTACTACAACTATTGTGGCATATTGATGTGGTATAGAAACACTCTTTGTGTACATAAGCATCAAAACCCAATGCATGTAAAGCTTCGAGGCACCCTGGAGTACTTTTTTGAGATTTTAACAGATTTGTGTGTGTTAAGCATCGGTTAAGACAACGTTAGCACCTGTCAGCTTTATTTGTGGGGAAAACTGGACAATTTAGAGCTTTGGTCAGCTAATTTTTAAAAAATCTTCTGGGTTTAAAATATTTTTTGTGGCAGGATCAAAATAGGTGACGTTCAGTAGCATGAATCTGCTGGTCAAGTGATGCGTCGGTTTCTCATTATTATTCATAGTGGAGTTTTCTTGTCCTATGAGAAGACCCTGCTTCTGAATTATTCATGAGAGCAAGTGCTTACCGAAAATCACCCAGATTACCGACAGGGCTAATGGTTGAAATGGGTAACTGTCAGCGCAAGAGACCTGCTGCACTGATATCCACTGTGTCTGCATTCATACCCAGGGATTCAGGAGGAGAGAAGTCCTCCTCATTTATATAAACACAATTAACTTAATAATAATATAACAAATTGTGTTTACGTGTATATGAATTTATGAAAAACATATATAGCAGGGCATTCAATTACTTTTGATTTCTTTGCATTTTAACTTTGTAAACTATAAAATCATGGGTCTCCTCACGGTTTGTGTCTGAGTATTATTCAGTATTAAATTATAATTAAGTATGCTAGTGCCCATTAAGTGATTCAATAAACCAATTATCTTACAAATCTCAAGTATTTTTCTACAATAAAAACTCTTTTTTAATTTTATTTTTTATATTATGCTTAATATTTTAAATTAAAAAAAGAATATTAAAATATATTTTAGATGGGCCTACAGCAACCTATTATATATGTATGTCAATAAAGTGTTTTCTGGTTCTGGACTATTATGCTGGAATGAAAGTGTAGTTCCTAGCCAAATCATAAAATAGCAATATTTCAACTTTTTTTCAGTTTTTGTACATGCATGGTCTAACTACAGAAGAATCAAGCATTAAATAGGAATATTATCAAAATTCTTTGGTCAATTATGAGTGAGATCCTAATGGTCTAATCTGATTCAATGATCTATGCTAAGCTAATCTAAAAGTGCTCCCCCAGATCTGGAGATCTGCTGAATAAAAAAAAAAAGGTAAACTCAACTTTTTAAATCTAAAGGGAGTTTTTTTTTTAAAGTGGAGTATCCCTTTAATTTGTTTGACCTTGAATAGATCATATACAACAGCGTCCACTGACAGCATTGACCTGTGCTTTTTATAGTTTATTACGGTCGAAAGATTCTCTGTTGTGAAATGGATCGATTGTCTTTGTAACTAAATGAGGTTTGGGTTTGAAAACTGTTAAGAGGAGTGAAAAACAGCTACCCTACTGAAAAACCCCAGCTTAAACCAGCCTAGGCTGGCCATTTCCAGGCTGGTTTACAGCCATTTCCAACCTGGTCTTAGCTGGTCAAACCCTGGTCTAAACCCTGCTAAAACCAGCTTGACCAGCCTAGCCAGGCTGAAAGCCCAGCCAAAACCAGCTATGTGCAGCTTAAACCAGGCTGGTCAAGCTGGTTTTAGCAGGGTTTAGCTGGTCAATTTCCACCTGACCAGCTAAGACCAGGCTGGAAACCAGCCTGGAAATGGCCAAAACCCCTCTAAAACCAGGCTGGTCAACCAGCTAAAACCAGCCAACCAGCCTAGGCTGGTTTAAGCTGGATTTTTCAGCAGGGAAAGAAGGCTTTAATGATATCTTGTGGAAACTTGTGGCTTAATGAAAAACGACAACTCAATAACTTGTACGTGGCAGTTTGATCTGAGGAAAGTGTGAGTAAAAAGTGCTAATATCCTGAATGTTAAAAAAAGAAAAATCGTCTAGGGACCCATCACCCGTCTGAATTCGCTGAAGTTGGCAAACTAGAAAACTACAGTTTCAGCTCCTTCCCATCAACCAAGTGTCTAAATATAAACACGGCAGTGCTGTGCATTTTAACAGACTGCGAAATGCTTTATATACAGTAGGCAATGTAACTGAAAAACCAGCAGGGCAAGCCACTCTTAGCTCACTCTTATCCTCGTTTAGGTCATGTGTTATTACCTGGGCATGTCTTTTACAGTTTTTCCAAATTGAGGATCAGATGCTGTGACCTGACTGCCGTCCTTTAGCTGGTGAGCCTCTGAGACGCGCATAGCCACATACCGCTGAGAGCCTGCCATAGAAAGAAAGTCAAACGGTTATTGACGCTAATGCTATATTGTGCTGCGGTCACTTGACTTCTTTTGATCTGGGCTTGTGGGTAGCACCTGGCAGCTGCCGTGGGTAACCCAGAATAGGCAGAGCGATAAGCAGAGCTGCCGCTCCTCCTGCCAGGAAACCAATCCACCAAGCTCCAACCCACAACGGGTTTTCAGGTGTCAGTTCTGTCCTAAAAGAGAAAGACAAAAAGGTGAAGCTGTGCAGAACTTGGCATATAAATCGAATTGTATATTTTTGTTGCTTCTATGGACGTTTGTCAGATTCAAAAGTAATAAAGTTAACCTAACAGGAGTAACAGCTATTTTTTGTCCATCATTCCATTTAATTTTTCCAAAACGGAAGGTTTTAAAATGTAAACAAAGATGTTTGAAAATGAACACTGACCATAATTAAAGACTTTCAGATTCTTCCTAGTTATTAAGACTAATCTGAAGTAATGTTTGTTACTTCACTCAGAGAGTCATAGCTGTGCTAATAGCATTTCTGAAATCAGTCTAGTTAAAGTAGTTACATTTGAACTGCGGTGATTAACAGAATTAAAATCTGGTTTTCATTAATTTACAAGAGTAAACAGACATGCTTAGGAAAATCATGTGACTTCATTGGTTCAAAATAAATTTTGCTTTTCAGTTTAATTTGCCTAAAATACGTTTAAATAATGTGATTCAAATGAGTGAAAATGTCAAAATTAAATTGTTATACCAATGGTTACTATTTTAGAGTGTTATAAATATCGCTTAAAGTAAAAAAGATGTTTTTAATCTACTTAAAATGCACATTATGATGCTTAAAGTCAAGCAAAAAATGCATGATTGTTGATATATAACTGTCAACCATTTGGGGTCCGTTCTTCGTACGTGGATTACTCAGTTAGCTGGATTTGGATATTGACGATTTGACACGATCCAGGATCGTTTCGTTCTTCAAAGCTGATCTGAGAGTTGTTGTCATAGGAACAGTTCTGCTAGCTCAAACCTGATCGGGAGCAGGTTCAATTCATATAAACAGGATTAGATCGGGTCAGTTCAAGCAAAGATAATAGAGAAAGTATGTACCGAATTATGATATTTTCTTACAGTAGTAGTTATATACACTTGGGAAAATAGTTAAATAATAACATTTTTAACTATATATATATATATATATATATATATATATATATATATATATATATATATATATATATATATATATATAAAGTTATAGTTATTAATAAAATAAATAAAGTTATATTAACAAAACTTATGCAATCTGCACCCTCGAAATGAAAGTACAAAGAGAAAATTTATTGATATAAACTTTTTAGATCGCTTTAGTACAATTTGTGTATGATAATAGAAATGCAGAATGTGACTTTAAAAAAAAAAGAAATAATAAATTAATGCAGTCATGAACATGTTTTGACAGTTAATATGCCAGTGATTGATGCTTCACAAAAGTTGCAGACACCTTTACCAATATCAAAATGCTTTTGTAAACATCCATTGTAAACGGTTTACTGCTAATTTGATGTAATTTTGCTCACATGGATAATTGAATATTAATCAGATGATGTCATTACGATGCTGTGCCGTCAGCCAATCGTTGCATTGCTGATCATGAATTCGAGGATCGATAGATCTGTCCTTCACAACACACGCAGCGATCTCAGATCAGTTCATCCAGACATTCTAATCTGATTCGCAAACTTGTTTGAAAAACAAAATTAGCTAGAGATCAGTTATCAAGATTAAAAGATCCAGGATTGACAAAATCATCTTAGATCATTTAAGCGAGGTACGAAGAACAGACCCTTGGTTTTGGCTACAGTGTTTAATCAGTGGACGCCTACATCAAATACATGTTCATAAAAATGGTTATATTTTTGTCAGCAGCCAAATACACTTTATTAGATACACCTTATTATTACTGGGTTGAACCTGTTTTTCGCCTTCAGAACTGCCTTAATACTTTGTGGCATAGATTCAACAAGATACTGAAAATATTTCTGAGAAATTTTGCTCCATATTGACATGACAGCATTATGCAGTTGCTGCAGATTTGTCAGCTGCACCCATGATGCAAATCTCCTGTTCCACAACATCCCACTTGGATTGAGGTGCTCTATTGGATTGAGATCTGGTGACTGTGGAAGCCATTTGAGTACAGTGAACTCATTGTCATGTTCAAGAACATGGCGTGTTATCCTGTTGAAAGTAGCCATCAGAAGATTGGTACACTGTGGTCATAAAGGGATGGACATGGTCAGCAATAATTTAGAGCTGTGAACCTACACTAGTCTCACGGTTCGGTTCGGTTACGATTATCATGCCATCGATTCGGTTCAATTCGATATTTGGGTGCATCACAGTGCCTTGACGGTGCTTTCCATACACAGTTTTATATTTTCTTCACAGTAGCAGTTCTTGTATTAAAATCTATGAATATATTTATATTTATATACTATTTGTAATACAATTTTGTCATTTAATACAAACAGTCAGATATATAAACTGTACCTTTAAACAAAACGAGCATTTAGCAAATAATATAAACAAATATAAATATCCAGCTCACTTTCGGATCCTTGTCTAGTTCTCTTACACCTCTTTGATTGGTCACACCCTCAAAAAAAAAAAACGGTTGCGATTGGCTCTTGCGCGCTGCGCTCTTCACAGATGAGTGACACTGATAAGCGGCAGGCGGCGATCACAGCTGATGTATGATTGACACGGTGGAGAAAACTCTGCAGACACGCGCTCGATTCTGTATGCAAAAGTAACGCTGTAAAACAGCCGAGAAGAGAAGAAAAGCCACGCCAGCAGGTCAAATGGGCCACTGTGTGTGTGTGAGAAAGAGAGAGACAGAGCGAGAGCGAGAGAGAGAGAAATGGAGTAGGCTACTTTCATTCTCTCGATCTCAGTGAAATAGGGGCTATTGTTGTATATGTTAGTGAAATACTGATCCAGCAAACACACACAGTGAAATTGTGCACAGCGTTGTAAATACTTGCGCTCGCCTCCCTCGCAACAGAGCGCATATGAGGTAAATGACGTCAGCACATAACCGGTTATGATTATTACTGAACTGATACCGAATTATCCGCGTCTGCATCGCAGTGCCCCGAAGAAACGATTAATTTTGACATCCCTAGCAACAATACTCAGGTAGGCTGGGGCGTTGATATGGTGCTCAATTGGTACTATGGGCCCAAAATGTGTCAACAACCTGAACCGTTGATGCAAGGCAGGATGGATCCATGCTTTCATGCAGTTGACACCAAAATCTGACGTCTGTGTGAATTGTAGCCTCAGTTTCAACTACCACTTTCAAAGTCTCTTAAACCATCTTTCTTCTCCATTCTGATGCTTGGTTTGAACTGCAGCAAATCATCTTGACCATGTCTACATGTCTAAATGCTGCCACATGATTGGCTTTTTTTGCGATGTACAAATCTCAATAGCACAAAAATGAATACAGTGTATGACTGGTTTTGTGATCCAGGTTCACGCACTGTATGACTACTTAATGACAAGGATCAGACATTTTCAGTCAGACTATAATGTCAATGTTTAAGAATATGCAGATGAACTGTTGACACTAGTGAAAACCTTTGTCGTTCATTCAGAAATGAAAACCCTGTCATTGCATATATGCGCAATATCACACGAGTAGCAGTGTGCTATGGCTGTATATCAGCACTGGTGGGAGGCGTGCGTTAGCGCCCCACCAGTGCTGATATACAGCCATAGTACACTGCTACGAGTGTGATATTACGTTTATACAACAGTTTAATGGCACAATCTTGTACATAAAAAAAGAAAATCAAACACAGGGAGTCTAAAACTTTTTTGTATTAGGAACTACTTTCTTACGCAATTCATTCACATCTGCAGCTGACATCAAAACAGCAGAAGCCATTACTAATTCACCACCGTCACTTTAGAGCTAGTGTTTGATAGACTTTGTCTAAAGTGATGACAAAACTGCTGATTTTGCTTACACTTTAAGATTATAAGACTGAACGTGACATGAAATGCCATCCATCTACAGAGATATCTTCTTACAGTGTTACAGTCTACAGTATTTCTCTGTTGCAATCGGGATTTCGCAATAATTAACCCCGAAAATAACAACAAATCCACTAACGTTACCAGACTGCTGTTGTGTTTGCGCTAAGGAAAATTGCTAAACAGGTGCGGACTTTGCTTATTTCAATCTACCAACACAACACACCTTCCTGATATGCAAGCAAATCTGTATAAATACAGCACAATAACATACAAAAAGAGATATCATCTAACCTGCCAACATATCTCTGAAAACCTGGGATAACGGGGAGGAGAGGGTGTACGGGGGTGAGGTTGAGAACAGGATGCAGTGGGTTTTGGGCGACTGCTTAGATCGGATTCTGTACCAAAGTTGGCAACCCTATATATATAGGATTTTCCCATAGGGTTTTCGAAGATTGCGAATAATACGCTCTGTGTTCAAACACTGTTCATTACACTTACACGTTTTGTTCAGCCGGATAATTGTCACACGAAAATACAACATTGAGCACTTTTGGATCTTAAATGCAAACGCAAGACTTGAAAAGCTAACATTAGGCTATAAACGGACTACAATGCCCTCGGGGCACTCTTCAGTGACGTCAGCCCCACCCTGCGACTTATCGAGCTTATTTTTAGAAATAACGTCCATGACAAAAAGTTAATCTCTCTGTTTATTATATTGTAATCCACGGTATATATTATAAACTAATAAATAAGCAAACACACATAGACCTTTGTGCCTTTTGGATCGTTTTTACGTGGGAAATACATCTGTTTTGCTTTGCGGTTGTTCTAAAAGTTTTAAAAATGTGTATAAATGTGCCTATATAGTATTATTATGAGACATATTTAAATAAGTGTATCGCTCGCGTGCACACAGCCCGCTTACCTTAAACAGACGACAGAAATTAGGCGTGAGGAGGAACAAGTCTATCAAATGCCTGCAAGTTTCATCATCATGGACACAGAACAACATTCAATATTCCTTTTGTGTCACGAAGTACAGCGAAAAACAGCCCATAAAGTCACATCTGCTATACGTTTTATGGAGGAGTGTAAATACTGCAGTTAAATGTGTTCAGATGAAGAAAAAAAGACGAGAAATCACTTGATCACGTGAAAATGACAGTTAATATGTCTGTATTTTTACACATTTATTCACACGTTTGCATTACTGAGAGCAGGAAAGAAACAGGCTGCACTGAGCAGTATCTTCATAATATCGTTTAATTAAAATAAATGATCAACAAATTAGTCTGTCTCGACAGCCTTTACATGTGAAGGAATTATCTACACACAATCTGAATTCTCAATTAGAATAATACTACAAACTATAAAATACTATTCATGAAAATACTTAAAATCACAGACAAATCCAAACGCCTAACACAAGCGAGCTGCGCTCCAGACCAGATCAGCTCGAAGACGTTTAATGTCCCCGACGCCGCCTGTAGTCTCATTTAGCAACTTGACAGCAACCGTCTTTTTAAAGAAGCATAATCGATTTAAAAGTTTAAGAGTGAGCTGTAACTGATGTGTTTTATGTCGTAGAACAAAACGTGAAGGTATATTGAGTTGGTGCACTGAAAAAAGTGTTACATGCAGAACTGTTGCAAACTATTTATTTGTGTTGAATTTAAACAATCAAATTAAATTGAATAATGTTTAACTTAATGTGTTTGTTTAAATTCAACACAATTAAATTGTTTACAACCACTTAACATAATAAAATTGAGTAAATCCAAGGAATCATCTTTGAATAATTTTTTTCAGTGTGTCAGCCACGGACCTTATTTAAGCGATTTTACTGAAACCCTATTCAAAAAACCCATTGACTTTGGGACGAGGGAACCGGAAGTGCTAAAATGCTAACAAATTGACGTCATAGTTCCTCCACTCTATTATGCGGTTCTGTTGCCATCTTGTGGATTGAAAATGTCAACTGTCGCCAACGAGCTGTCTCTCAGAAATTGTAAATATTTTAAAATAGGCACTATTCTTGCAAATAAACTGCATAGTTGCAATCTAAACAACTACATTCTCGACTAAAAAAGCCTCAAAAGTATATTTGGTTGTCTAACAGCAGTAATATTTGTCAAACTGTAGTGTCTGCTTGTAGCTGGCTGTATGTGGGCAGAGTAATGCACAAAGGTTAAAGAGGCTGTACGGATGCTGATATTACTTCAATATATCATGGCTATCAGCCAATCAGATTCGAGATCCAGACAGAACTGTTGTATAAATCAGGGGTTCTCAACTGGTTTGGCCATGGGACCCACATTTTTACATGGTCATCAAGCTGCATCAAGTAGTGACAGATACATCATAAAAAATTCACCAAGACTTACAAATAAACAGTATTTTATTGCTGTAATTTAACAAAATGGATCAAATTATAGAAATATTACAAAGTAAAAACGACAAATACTGTTAATAATAAACTGTTAATAAAACATGTTTTCTGGTTTCTAAATGTGGTTTTAATTTAGAAGTTTTCATGCTCTCTTATGAGAGCACCTCACTACATATGACACTGAGGCTTTAATTTTTTTTTTGTCGTCAATAGATAAATCCATACTTTACATATTCGGGGTTGTACTTGCACTTCGACATTTGTTGCAATAATTAAATTAAATTTAAAATGTCAAACAGTACGGTTGTCGTGCAAACATTTCAAAATAAAAGTCCGGTATAAGCAAAATAACTAAAAAAAATAAACTTTTGTTGTTTTTTTGACCACACACTCCGCGACCCACTAAAATGTTTCCACAACCCAACCCACCAGTTGAGAATCACTGGTATAAATAATACTGAAAACTGAGTGTGAAACAGGTGACTATAGGTTAATGTGCTTCAATTTAAAAATAATAATAATGCTACTAGTATACCCGTGTTAGCTTGCTAAAGTGTACATTTTCAGACTTATTAGATTGCCTTACGTTTGGCCAATCTCAGTGTAAATGTTGAGAAAGAATCCACCCAGCAGGTATCCGGCCGCAGGTCCTACGATGGCGGCTGTGTAGAAGATCCCTGAGAAAACAGAAGTCACATCTCTGAGTCACAGAAAAGTTTTCTATCAAAAGACGTAGTGAGACGCAGTTTGATTTTCTGAGTGCCTATGTCTGGAAAGGGAGCAAGCAGGGCAATGATTGTCCTCAATGGCCTTTGAAAAAACTGGATGGTGGAGAGACAAACAATGGAAGGAGGTTTTATTGATGTCTGAGGTGGAAGCTAGTGGCGCTCGCTGATAACGACAAAAGAAAAATGACTAGGCGTGTCAAAGCCCGAATGGGACAAAATGGAGGGGTTTAGTGAGGATAAATATCAATTCTTGTGTAATCTGTCTTATATGCTACGAGAAAGCACTCAAGTAGTTTTTCTTTATATCAATATGAGTGCTTCAGTACTATTAAGATCAGCTACAAAGTCACAAACACACGCTTTGATAAAAATCATGTCCAGTCAAGAAAAGACGAGCCAACATCAGTGCCCTAATATAATGGCATTTGTTTTATCATATGAATTCAGTGAGTTTGTGAATTCGTCCTTAATACTGCATTAATTTTCAATGGCAAATCAATAAATTAACATTTAAAATAGAACTTATTATAAACTATAATAAGTAAAATAAAATTATAATGGATTAAGTTACAATACTACAATAATCATTATTAATTATAATTATAAGTATCACTGTGTAATTATAGGTGTAAATTATGTATATATTATAATATGCATATATATTATGATCGTTGCTACCAAAACAAATTTTTCTTCATGTTTTTTTTATTTAATTAATTGTACAGCCCTTGTTTTGAAATGCAGAATGGATTTAATCAATTTTAAAGGCTACAAAAATGTATTTAGGCATCATATAATTTAATGTAGAGCATGAAATTCAATTTATATTCAGTTCTAAAAATGTTATACTTGTTAGTGAATTATAACATAAACTGATTTTATTTAAAATGATGGTATATTGCTCTGTTATTGCGTTTTATGTGAATAATTCGAATGCTGCCATCCACACCTTGGTGTAATAAACAAAACAAAAACAAGTCTTTACAGAACTCTGATACAGTTTGACTAACACATGAAAGTCAAGAAACAAAGGCATCTAAAAGAGATAAAAAACAAGACATGTATTCAATAAAGGATCATAAAAAGAACAGAATGCATTTACATTTATTCATTTACTGTAGCTGATGCTTCTCTGCTTTTTACGACATGCAAATGATGGTAAAAGCTCTTCAAATCACCAGAGAGCAGCGATATATAGATGCCATGACAAAGCTCAGTTATTTTAGCTTTTTTGTTTTGGTCAAGCTTGGTTTTTCTTTTCATATGAGCTATGTTGCCCATTATAGTTCAGTTTAGGGATTGCAAATGCTGTTTACTTGAAGCAAATCTTTATGGAATCATTTAGGAGTGCATTTGTGGTAAAAGCTCATTTTTTTTATTTTGTAGGTTTTATATTAAAAAAACACACAGAAACTCTAAATCAGGGGTGCTCAATCCTGTTTCTGGAGATCTACCTTCCTGCAAAGTTCAGATCCAACCCTGCTCAAACACACCTGAGCCAATTAATTAGGACCTGAACAGCACTTGATAATTACAGGCAGGTGTGTTTGATATGGGTTGCAACTGAAATCTGCAGGAAGGTAGATCTCCAGGAACAGGGTTGGTCACCCCTGCTCTAAATGAACCAAGACTTAGGGCTCTATTTTGACGATCAATGCGCAAAGTGCAAAGCGCAGGGCGCAAACGCATTAAGGGCGTGTCAGAATCCACTTTTGCTAATATAAGGATGAAAATATCCGATTTGTGCCGTGGCGCATGGTCTAAAAGAGTTGAGCTTATTTTCCTAATTAGTTATAAGTGTGTTTTAAGAATAAACCAATCAGAGTTTCATCTCCCATTCCCTTTAAGAGCCAGTTACCTCGTGCCATAGCACATTTGCTATTAACCAGATGTAAAGTAAGTGGAAGTGGAAAAACTGAGCGTTTCACTAGCAAGAAAACAGTTAAACAGAGCATCTACAGCGTGAGAATGAGAGATTAGCCTCCATTATCTCCTTTCACTTTCGCTGTCATGGCTAGGGAAACCCTGTACACACAGACTAGCCTATAAATAATTATTTTGTTTGTTAAGCGCAAATATTTGATTGAAAACTATTTCTAAATACAGTTCTAATTTCCAGCAAATGAATAAATGAACAATAATAACAAAGTGTGTTCAAAAACCTAAAACACATGCTGTGCCCCATAAGGTCTAAAACCTGACAGGTGGACAAATCTAAGCTTGTTTTTAATAAAACAAATATAAATACGCATATAAAAAATAATACTGCTAATAATACTAATAAATTATATGTTTTGTAATATTTTAATCCTTTATATTTATGTCCTATATATACCCTTAATATATTTATTCTTTTTCCTATGTAAAGATATTTGCATATTGCTCTACATTTGTGTGTATTAAGCAGTGTGTAAGCGAGGCGCACAACTAACCCGCTCTGCGCTAGACTTTAGACCGGCTTTGTTCTGGTCTATTGAAAAATCTATGACAGTTTCTCAAAATAGCAACGCGCCAGCAATACACCTCAACACGCCTTCCTTTTTAGACCAGAACGCCTATGGGCGCACATATGAGCGCAACTGCATTTGCTATTTAAACAGCGTGGCGCAAAACGTCAAAGCGACTCTTGCGCTGAGCTGAAACTAGCAAACAATAATTGCATTGCGCCTTGCGCCACATTGCGCCAGGTGTATGATAGGACCCTTAATGTAAAAAAATATGCTGTAAAAAAACTATTAAATTCATCAGTCATCTTTCAGTAAATGTTTTGATGTTGAGACGCCACACTCACCTATATATACTGGTGCGTAGTTTGACTTGACGTTCTCATCAAGGTATGTGACCCCAAGGGTGTATAGTGGGGTTGCCCCAACACCATGAAGAAACTGTCCCAGCATAAACACATAGCGGTATGCCGAGAGCCCGCCTTCCTCGCCAACGCACGTCTCTGTGTGATTTTCTGAGCACAGTCCCATGCGCTCTGGAACTCTCACCTGATAGGCTGGTGTGGTGAAATGGGGCAGGGCAAAGACCAGAGAGCCCAGAGCCATGACGAGCACACCCCAACCCAGCCATCGAGGTTTATGACCAGTACCACCAAAGTAGCTCACAAATGTCAGGCACAAACAAGCAGCAATGTCATAGGAGCTTGCAATCAGTCCTGCCTGCAACAGACATGAGAAAAAGTCAACAAAATGGTGAGATGTACACAAGCTTTAGTTTAGAGAGTTAGAGTTTATATTTAAATGCGATCGGTTCTATACTGTATGAGATTAAGACTGAAGTGTAGTGAAAAATATCCATATTTTCATTCAGTTTTAACAGTATGCATCCATTGTAATATGCAGGATGGTTTATGAGCTTTTCTGATTATGCAGTTTTGCGTTTATGAGCTTGCCTTATCATTAAAAAAGTATATACTGCGCAGTTTTTCTGTTTTTATTAGCATTTTTTTGTTAATACTTTTATTCTACAAGAATGTTTTATACTGAACAAAGGTTATTATTAAGATTTATTGACACAAAATATTTCTATTTGAAAAAAAAAATGCTGTTATCTCCCCCTTCTGACATTCGGTTAACAGATATTATATCATTCCTCTCTACTGATACATTTTATAAACCTTTGACTCTTTGGTTCGGTTTACACTGCCAGTTAAATGTGACCCATATCTATGGGATGAATTTAGTATCAATATTATTTGCAAACTGTCATCCACGTGCTCTGTTGATGTTGTATCTGCAGTTTTACATCCACAAACGAATGGCTTTCCAACTGAGTGTGAATTGAAGATTTGCGCAAACATAAACATGTTCGTGAAAACAAATATTATGTTTTGCATTCATGCATCTTAATTTACGTGTGCGGAAAGGAAGTTTTGCATTTACGGATCAGGTGATGTTCGTGTGTGAATTAAGTTTTTGTTTGATCTATGCTGCCAGCTTCGTTTTAATTTTGAGACTTTCTTTTTCGCGGTTTTGAGGCCTTTCAGGAATCAAACACAAACTATTTTAGACGGAAAAGACACAACATTCCTATGCAAGGTATTCACATCAACCTACCGATCTGAGAAATATACAATCCTGCATTACCACACTTGTGCCTGAAAAAGTCTGATTTAAATAAATGTCCAGCATTTTGTAAAAACATACTGTGTTGTATTATTCTGGCAATAACTTGTTTTATTGTCAGGGATGGGAAACAATACATTGAAATGTATTTTTAAATAAAATTCCATTCATTCATTTTCTTTTCGGCTTAGTCCCTTTATTAATCTGGGGTTGCCACAGTGGAATGAACCGCCAACTTATCCAGCATATGTTTTACACAGAAGATGCCCTACCAGCTGTAATATTGATACTAAATTCATCCCATACAATTCCAATTTTTTGCTCATATGTGACACAGATCGGATCTGTTCTATGACCATGTAAACACGAAAAAAACGCATGCATTCGGATATTCAGAGATCAGTTTCAGGCCTCCTTCATATGTGGAAATAAATCAGATACAGATCGGATGTGTGACAATGCGACTGTCATGTAAACAGGCAGATCAGATTAATTGAGGCATTCCTTTCTGTACATCATTAAATTTGCAACAATGTAGAGCTTCTCCGCGGTTTAAAGACAGAAGGAAGAGCGTGTGTGGAGACGCAGACGTGGTAAACAACATCAGAGGAAACACAGAGGAGGAAAGTGGTCAGTCGCCACAATTTGCTCCCACCAGACCTGAGATCTATCTCGTACCCACAAATTCCTCTGATTGGTGGAGGACATCATAAAGCATATAAACCATAAGCGCAAGCTGCGATGACGGCCCTTTCCCACCTCCGCCATAAAATCATTTTAAAGTTGGGCGAACTTCGTGTTGTAACTTTTGCTTTTTATCACTATTAATACATGCACTGCAGGCTACACATAGAATCTATTCTCTACTACACACACACATCAGGGCCATACCATTACATGAACTGCGTGGCGGTAAATCTAAACTAAACCATTCACTGCTTATACTACACTTCGCATATTTCGCAGAGCTAAAAACAAGACAATTTCTTCCATCGTGGCTAGTGTGGCACAGATGCTAGAACCCGATTTTATGCATAAGCGACATCGTAAATTGTATGGCAAGTGTAAACGCATGAATTGGATATGGGTCACAATTAAAACAACGTGTAAACAGACAGACAAACAAATCAGATATAGGCAACAAATCAAAATTAGGCATCAAGACCTGACAGTGTAAACGGGGCCTTTGACTTCTTGACCTCATTAGTTTCCTATTTGAGTTTATCAGTGGTCAGGTTTCCTGCGTAAAAGAATAAGCCTGTCTGTGTTTTTATATGTATATGAGTAGGCACTGGACCATCAGAACAGGGCTCATTAATATTCATGACCATTCCAAATAGGGTCAAAACTGCGCTTTGCTTTCCAGAGATAACTACTCTTCTTATAAATGTAAATTTAAGTTTCTGGATAATTTTTGAACCACATACAGTACCACATACCTACTACTGTATGTAGATATCAGAAAAACAATTCAACACAACTGAATCAATGCACCCTATAGCCATACCTGTCAGCATTGGTATGTGAAAATAAGGGATATGTCCATTATAAAAAGGGATTCCCCCGACCCCCGAAATTCCGATTTCCCTGAAAAATATGCTCATTTGGAGCTGTTTCATTGTAAATAAACACTTAAATGGTCAGTAATGTTTCATAATTATTATTATTTATAAAATAAAAAATAAGTAGTATACATCAGCAACAAATAAATTAGCAAACAGTTCAGCTTATTAAAATGAATAGCTGTTATAATGAAATAGAATCAAATCTCTTTAGCCGTTTCTTCACTGTATAACGTACACATTCTGATTAAAGATCAATGAATGAATGATTTAGTTAGATTTTTTTTTCGTTTGATTACATTAAATAACAGGTCTCACTACATTTACAATTGAAATGAAAGCATTCGACTGCTTTACTAACTGTTTATGCTCATTTAGGAAGAAATTACTTGTGTTTGAAAAAAATAAAAAAAAACTCACCAAGATCAACATCTTTACATATTAATATTATTATTTATGTGTATGTCTGTTTAAACACGCACCCAAAACCCAGACTTTGAATCCGTTTGGGAAACAGCGCCTGTTTATCAATATGGAGCGCGTCAGCTGACAGTCATGCACCTCTATATGACTGTTTTGAGCATTGCATATGAAGGGAAGATGACACTTGAAATGAAAAAGTAGGGAATCGCGCCGTTTTTATGTTTATTTCAAAGTGTTTTCGTGCCTAAACAAAGCAAAAGCACAGAACAGACTCACATTTAAGAGCAAGGGGCGGCCCCTAGTGGTTTCGGCGGTATGGGTTGCGTATAGGGAGGCTCGACTCTTTAATGTTTATTTGCCACCCTTCAGAGAAAGACTGAAAATACGGGAGGAATACAGGAAAATACCTGTACGGGATCATAGCAGGATAGAACTGTAAAATACGGGAGAATCCCAGGAAAAATGGGGGCGTTGACAGGTATGCCTATAGCACCATAATGGTAGGCGTTTATTCATACTTAAAAAAAAAAAAAAATGTCCTTACTTACCTTACAATTTTACAATTTATTCTTACCGTACAATTTTACAATTTATTCTTACCGTACAATTTTACAATTTATTCTTACCGTACAATTTTACAATTTATTCTTACCGTACAATTTTTACAATTTATTCTTACCGTATAATTTTGAATAAAGGTGTTTGCATGAATTTCAATGAATTATTCAGTGTTTTTGTGCAATGTAACATTGTTTTTTTTTCCTTAACAAATTAAATACATAAAAACAGTGGTTCATTTGAATGTTTTTAGACTTTGTTTAACAGACCTGGTAGCTGCGCAGGTCAAAACGTCTTTCGATTGAGGTGATGACGGTGTTGATGAAGCCGTTGATGATCATGCCCTGGAGGAAGGAGGCCACACAGAGGAAGAACAGAACCCATCGTGGGGTGTTGAATGTTTGGATACACCGCGGGGTCAGTGCTCCCCATCCACACAGATTCTCAGAGTCTGTTGGGACAAACTTCAACCCATTTGGGGGATCTGTGAGCTCCAATCCTAATTTGCCTGTATTGTGGAGTGGAGTGTGGGCATCTCCAGACGGGCTGCCTGAACCAGAGCCCTGGGACTCCACAGGACTGGGAGTGTCTGGACTGGGTCCCAATGGGCTGTTATGTAGGACCAGAAGCTCTTGCTTGGAGCTGAAGGAAGTGTCATTGTTCAACAGGTGGGGCATGGCCCCAACAGGGGCGCTGGGACAGAATTGATGAAGGATAAGAAAACAAAACTTTTCCACTAGAAATTCTGATTATTATTAATTTCTTGCTGGATGATGTGTTGACAGCCTCTGGGTGAGGAGAACTCTTTGGGGTTTCTTTGAGTTTAAACTGAAGTCATACAGATCTTGGAAAGCTTAATTCTGCAAAGAACAGAGAGCAAAATACAAAGTTGCAACATCAGTAAATTCACAGTATATTTTTGATTTATTAAAGTCGGCATGAAACAGAAATTGCAATAGACTTTTATTCCCTATTGTGATGCCTAGCTGTCTTTGTAACAAGAAAAAAAAATGTGGCGTGGGGATTGAATTTGTCCATTGGGAATTCATTGAATGGTTGTAATTTGATAGCTGTCCATTTGATGCGAGTAAAACCTTGCTCCTATCTCTCAAGGATTCCTGAATCAATTAGATTTCTTTAAGAGACACTAGCTTTATCATGCTCTTTGATCATTAAAACATTACACATCTTTGCACACCAGCTACAATACAGTTGAAGTCAGAATTATTAGCCCCCTTTTGATTTTTTTTCTTTTTTAAATATTTCCCAAATGATGTTTCACAGAGCAAGGAAATTTTCACAGTATGTCTGATAATATTTTTTCTTCTAGAAGAAGTCTTATTTGTTTTTTTCCGACTAGAATAAAAGCAGTTTTGAATTTTTTAAAAACTATTTTTGGGACAAAATTATTAGCCCCTTTAAGCTAATTCTTTTTTCGATTGTCTACAGAACAAACCATCATTATAGAATAACTTGCCTAATTCCCCTAACCTGCCTAGTTCAATTTATTAACCTAGTTAAACCTTTAAATGTCACTTTAAGCTGTATAGAAGTGTCTTGAAAAATATCAAGTAAAAATATTATTTACTGTCATCATGGCAAAGATAAAATAAATCAGTTATTAGAAATAGTTTTTTAAAACTATTATGCTTAGAAATGTGCTGAAACAATCTTCCCTCCATTAAACAGAAATTGGGGAAAAAAATAAACAGGGGCGCTAATAATTCGGGGGGGTGGGGGGGGGGGGGGTCAACTATAATAAGGGGCTAATAATTCTGACTTCAACTGTACAGGCTGTATGGAAAGCTAATATTCAAGAAGGAAAGACAATACAGTTTTGTTCAAGAATCATTTAAAATAACAGCACTTATTATTAAAAATTGTCCATTGTTTCAAAAGCAAATCTCATAAGCTCCAAAAGCAAATTCAAATGGCATACAATCAAATAATCTTTATTTTGTCCAGTGAAGTCAAGCGTGATATCCAAAGACCCTAATGAACTATAATAAGGGATTAGTTCTGCATGCAATCCATGCTTCCTGACACAACAGTCAGTTGGCTTGCCAGACTCACACTGTTTATTCTAATTACACGTAATGACCTCCAGTGACCCACAGGACTGTTAAAAGATTTTGAATATTCAAAATTACATCTCAAATTACCTTCCACACACACTTAAGTTCTTCAAGTACAGTGGTTAAAACAATGATAAGTTCATTTGTTACACTAGCAGGCTGAACTAAGACTTTTACCCAGTTTTTTTTTGGAAGTCTGAGCTGAGATGAGTAGTTATTTTTTATTTATTCTTAATTGCAAATGAGTGGCCTGTTCATTGTGAAAATACATCAAATGTTGTTATGCATTTGAGCTGTAAAAATGCTGGGGAACAGCCATTGGTATGAATAGCCTCAAGTACCACTGCGATTCAGGTGTCCCGAGATAAACTTCCCACAGAACTTTCTCGATTCACCCCAATACCCAATATCTTCAACCCCTACCCCTACCCCATATTGTAAATGACAAAAAATAAAGGCAAAAAAAAAAAAAAAACAAGAAAAATTAGTATTTAAAAAAAAGAGGGAGCAGCCAGTTGATGGTAAAATGAAAACTAAAGATTAAAGAGCCCCTATTATGGGTTTACAAAACTGACCTTCCATGTACTGTATAACACAGCTCTAAGTGAAGTGAAATACTGCGGTATCCGCTTGTTAAGTGGTGACGTTTTGGTGACATACTGTATGTAATATTGTTTCCGTGTCCAAGCCGCCACTCATTTGAGTCGAGAAATTATTCACATTTAATTCATTTCACACATTAAAGTAAATTTAATATAAAGTCAAAGTGTACACAACGATCTCTGGGCTTGCTGCATAACAAATACCAACATTTTAACAATTGAAAAAAAATTTACCACTTTCTGGCCATCATATATAAGGCATGCCTGAATATTGCGATCGTGATTTTCGAAAGTATTAAATCGCTTTGTAAATGTTTATATGTGTCCCTATACAGTTAAATAGAGCGTTTGGACCCGGAAGCCGCTTTGCGAGACGTCACACTTAACAAGCGGATACCTTGAAAATGGTTATTGTCCCATGGCTCCTGTCATTAGCAGCAGGTTAGTGCAGACACTCCACTGAAAATACTGGGCTTAAATTTATTTCCACATAATAAAGACATGGCGCAGAAAAAATATATAATTTTAATGCATTTTACATTGCATCTCAGCCAGGCAGTGAAGAAGATGTTTTTTAAAGAATTCAGATCTTAAACGCAGCGATTCTGTACGAAATGACAATTAATCGGAAGCCCTGGGGGTGGCTGACTAAAATTAAAAGTCCACGTGCATATACCCCAGAAATACAGTCTAAATGTGACAGTTACTTAAAATTGGAGACAGATTGATTTACAGTTTTTTTTTACAACGGCTATGACAGTTTTTTCAATACATTTTACAAGTTTTCTAAACTCTTAACACGGTTAGCACAATATCCGTCTTTGTAGGCTATACAATTAACACATTTCTTGTTGCTTTGACACAAAATGCATCCAGTTAACACCAATTTAAATGGCTTGAGCTTCTTTTACACACAAACTCAACCAAGACCAACCAGAACAGATAACATCATGATCTATTCTAAACAGAACTTACAGGCTTAAGTCAAAGTGACACACACACACACACACACACATGCATGCACACACGCACACCTATCACAGTTGATTCCCATATAGAAAGCACACTCATGTGTCGAGGTTTTTCCAATCACATGAAAGGAATAGTGAGCAAGCGAATCAAAGAACTCCGTCACCAATATATTCAGGTAAGGTTATGCAATACAGTCATTACTATACTATACACAGTATGTTTTGCAGTAAACTACTCTATAAACCTGGAGTGCATTAGTACATACAGTAGATATACAGTACAGTACAGAATGTGCATACATTGTGTCTAATTACTTTTAGAGTCATGGAGTTGGAGGCCAATCAGGTCCCACATGAAATGATCTGTGTTGACGAAGCTGGCTTCAACTCTGCAAAAAGATGTTGCCAAGGGAGAATAATAGGTCAAAGGGCCACCGTTATTGCGCCAGGCCAGAGAAGATATCAGGTGTGATGTGGATAAGAACATGTGGCCAAAAGCAGAAGATTACAGTTTTTCTTGATTGCTTTGATGCAGCCGTCAATTGAAACTCCACATTTTGAGAACAGTTGACACGCAGGCCTAAACAGCGGCACTCATGGTCAAAATGACACATTTTGCTTGCAAAACGCACCTACTGCGTCAAAACATTTAAATTACGCAACAAAAGCTAGTTTTACCTTCAAACAACACAACTTGCAAACAAGTACACTGTATATGAGCTTTCAATTAATCATTACACAATGTACAACAAAATACAGAACTCAGTGTGAATCAGTGCACCATTGCTTGCCATTGTAGCCTATTGCCAATGCCGTTTGTTGTCTTTCTATTTGGGCTGTCAAATTTGCCTTTTTGCAAAGAATTGGATCCAGAATAAGAAATGCTTTGATTAAATTTATATTGAATTCATGACATACTACAAACTGCTGCTGATAACAGCAACAGACAAAAGTAATAAAATACTGTAAATATTAGAGAAAACACATGTAAACCAATATACAGTCAAATCTATAGGGAGTATAGGCCACTTTTGACCTCCTCCATCCATGCTGGCACAGAACAACACAGACCTTCCACCGTTTTTAGGTTTGCAGACTGATTGCTTATTGAAGATTTGTGTGAAGGAGTGTTAAACCTGTGCTTCAGTAAATTCATACTGATCTTGGTGGTTTCTAATGGTTAGGAATAGATGGTTTCTGTTTAGTTACATCCACGTCAACTGTTTTGAAAAATAGTGGGGAAAATGTGTCAACCCAACGAGAAAGGCTTTAAACATTTGCAAGACCGGTCTGGGATAGTGATTATGAAAATGAAGTGGAACCAAGTTTATTTAACCAGGTCAAAGCAAACAAGAAAAACTGTAATTTGTTTTCATTCATTCATTTTCTTGTCGGCTTAGTCCCTTTATTAATCCGGGGTCGCCACAGCGGAATGAACCACCAACTTATTCAGCAAGTTTTTCCGCAGCAGATGCCCTGCCAGCCGCAACCCATCTCTGGGAAACATCCACAGACACATTCACACACACACTCATTCACTACGGACAATTTAGCCTACCCAATTCACCTGTACCGCATGTCTTTGGACTGTGGGGGAAACCGGAGCACCCGGAGGAAACCCACGCGAATGCAGGGAGAACATGCAAACTCCACACAGAAACGCCAACTGAGCCGAGGTTCGAACTAGCGACCTTCTTGCTGTGAGGCGACAGCACTACCTACTGCGCCACTGGCTCGCCTGTAATTTGTTTATTTATTTTTCTTTTTTTTTATATTACAATTATTTTCTGTTTGTATTTCTTGCAGTATTGTCCTTTTTCAAGTAAAGTCTTCACTGCAGCAATTCTGTACTATTATTTTTACATTTAATAAAGCTACTCTGAGATGGTCGTTCATATTTTTGTACTGAATTTCTGCAGCAAAAGAAACAAAATGCATGAATTTACAAAACCCAACAACACAAAACTGTAGAGAGGCTTCAAAATCAGGGCAGACCTGACACATAAAATAAAGCAGTTTCTGTAATTTTAGCTGATTATGGTGTTTTATTGTCAATGTGTTCTGATTGACTAAATGTTCCTGTAGGATGAGAACATGTGTTAGTGTTTTGAATAGTGATTTGATTTTGAAACATGTTTGCAGTGTTTTGTTAGACATGGTGAATTTTGTTAGTTTATAATTGTGTTTTAACCATTAGTGTAGGAGTTCAGTTTCCAATGTGTGATTTTGAGCATGAAATAAGCATTAAACTGTGTGTTTTAGGTGTGTTGCTGCGATAAGAGTTTAACAAACTTGTTAAATGTATTGAAAAAAA
This sequence comes from Danio rerio, assembly GCF_052040795.2. Classification (NCBI taxonomy): domain Eukaryota; kingdom Metazoa; phylum Chordata; class Actinopteri; order Cypriniformes; family Danionidae; genus Danio; species Danio rerio. The sequence continues at coordinate 7,228,044 of NC_141043.1, forward strand.
CTGTCATAGCCATTGTTAAAAACTGTAAGAGTTGAAAAGAAATGCAAATAAATTTGAATAATAAATAACATGCTTGAAAAGGCTGACACGCATTTAACCTTCAACCATTCACCTAATTCTGTCCTTGGAATCCTCCACAGGTGAGTGGGTTTGACAAACCACGTGTAGAAAACACATTTTTTGACACTTGCACCAGTTTTTTAAACATTTGCCAGATCAGCCTGATCTCACTAAAAAACTTAAGTATTTTACGTTTTGCCAGTTTAGTGCCTAATTCGTACAAATACGTACGAGTTCAGTCGTACTAAATTGTACGATTTTAAAAAGGAGGCGTGGCACCTAACCCCACCCTTAAACCCAACCGTCATTGGGGCATGAGCAAATCATACTAAATTATACAAATTAGATTGTACGAATTCATACGAATTAGCCACTAAAACAAAAAGTTACGAATTGCCGTGAGATTGTGTTGGCCAGACACATTCTTACAATCACTCCATATTTAAAAATAAATGCATTTAAGAAGTGTGCCTCACATAGATGAGTGGGCTTGACAAACCACCTTTCCCTTTTTCTCTTTTTCCACAAACACAAACAGTTCCTTTGTATAAATAGCACTTTTTGTGTGTGTTGCCTCTTCTTGTTCAATCGCTGAATGCTTTAATTGTAAGTTCCTTTGGACAAAAGTGCATTTAAAAAAAATAATGTGAGCAAAACTGTTGCAAACTATTTATTTGAGTTGAATTTAAACAAACAAATTAAATTTAATAAAATTCAACTTAATTTGTTTGTTTAAATTCAGCCCAAATAAACTGTTTACAGCCACTTAACGTAAATTTTTTTTAGTAAATCCAAGGAATAACCTCTGAATAATTTTTTTCAGTGTCTGCTAAATGACTGAACGGTAGTGTAAAAACTGAAATAATGCATATAATGTATCAAATACGGCTTCTTGACTTAAGCAGTTTTAAAAGATGAAATATAAGATTTAGCAAAGGAATAAGTCTTTATTGTGAGAAATATATTATCAAGTGATAACTTTTACCTTTGAGAAAGTGAACAGTGACATAAAAATCATAGGTGTAAAAATATAAGGGTGACTATTTTAGGCACCAGCGTAAGACCATTAGCAGATTTTCAAGCTTCTTCTTTTAATCCCTACAGTCAATTTAAGTTGATTATTTAAGCCAGTGCACACAAACATTGCCAGGGGAAACTGCATTATTTTACATGTAAATAATTTCATTTACTCCTCACCGTGTGTGTTACAGTATTACTATATATGCAGTATCACATTTTAGTCATTTTTAATTTTCAGTTGCATTAATACAGGTATACCTTATATAAAACATCATACTGTAGAATAGCACACTTTTTAAATAGTTAGAATTCTCTAGAAGTTAAACTAAATGGTCACAAACATAAACATCATGCTATAGCCAAAATATGTATTACAATTACCACACTGAAAGAACAGTTGAGAAACCTTAACTTACGTACCTGATTCCTCAGTGGTCTACAAGGGTCTGAGATCTTGACTGTAAAAGATAAGAGAGAAAACAAGCATCATGAGGCATTCGGAGCAAGCAAGACAGCCCCAAAACTGGGCGTTACTCCAAACGTACTCCTTCACATCATTGAATCAGCACTGCTAAAATTGCTCAACCAACATTTCAGGCATCACAAATATCTCTCTTTAAATCAAATTTATTGACACAGCATTTATTTTTTTGTCTGTCTTTTAATGGAGAAAGAAGCGGACCAGTAGGGCAATTCACTTAAATTTTGTTTTTGCTATTCAGATTTCTGCTAGCCCTGCTAACACCTGCTCACCACTTGCTCTTTTGCAAGCCAAGTACAGAGTTAATAAGTAATAGCCAACAACAAAGAAAATGCTTAAAGCTAACTCTAAGTGTTATAGACTTCTCCACCATATACAGAGAATGACTACATTGATGCATACAAGAGATGAAATGAATCGCTTAAGCTTTTTATGTAAATCATACCTGTACGCCAAACATCAGAAAGGAAAACATTAGACTGTGTTCACCAAAGCATTTCTACGCAGCTAAAAATGTCAGCGCTCTATAGCTTTGGGTGCTTGTTAGTGCTTTTGTGGCTTTTGGGTTTTTTCCCTCCATTGTGAGAGTGATCTAAAAATGCTAAGGTGTCTTTATGGTGTCTTTTTTCTCAGCTTTGTGACTGTATTTGTGCCATTTCTTGTGTTGTTTTTCAGTAAAAATATACAAGATGCTTCATTATATTTTGACCTCAAAAAAAAAAACACTGATAAAAACATCAGTTTGTAATTTAAATAAAGGAATTGAGAGAAGCAAAGAGATAAACCTTTTACATCTTAACCCTTTAGTTATTTTAGACTATACATGATCAAAATAAACAACTTTGTTAAGATCTCTTCAACCACAGCATTAGAAGAACCATGCTAAAGTTATTTATCAAATTTGAATATTTATTTGGTCAATAAATCAGTTCAGAATGGCCTTTCAGCTATGGTTTTTCCTTATCTGATAGTGTTGAAAATGCCACCGATTTCCAATGGCATTGGTCTCGGCGATAATTTTAAAACCATAAACCAATCTGTTACCATTTTTTAAAGGAGACCATATAGTTTTGCTTAACATTAACAAGTAATTTCTCATTCAAAAAAAAAATAAATAAACTAAATAAAGCATCTGAAGGCTCATCAACCTGTAGTACAGGGGTGTCCAAACTCCTACAAACTCCTGTCCTGCAAAGTTTAGCTCCAATTTCCTTCAACACACCTGCCTGGAGGTTTCTAGTATACCTAGAAAGAACTAGATAGTTAGTTCAGGTGTGTCTAGTTGGGGTTGGAACTAAAATATGCAGGACACCGCCCCTCCAGGACCAACTTTGGACACCCCTGCTGTAGAACACTATGGCTTCACAAGTAAGTTAGTTAGTTAGTTAGTTAGTTAGTTAGTTAACTTTATTTGTCCCTCTAGGGAAATTTCATTTGTTGCTTACACTCACAGAGGCATCTGACATTTCACATTTGGCATTTATATAATAAATCATTTAATAATAATAATACATTTTATTTAAAGGCGCCTTTCTAGCAACTCAAGGACACCGTACAATCAACAAGAATAATAAAACAACAAGAGAAATAATAAAATATACACAGCAATTGTGCAAATAAAATTAAGTATTAAATTAGGTATAAAAACATGGTTCCTCTAAATAAATAATCCAGTCTAGCTGTCAACTGCTACTGAGACATGAGGAATTTAAAAGCTTAACTGCTTAAATGTTAATTTTATCCTACTTCTTACACATCTGGGAACACATTATCGATGACCTGATGGAAGGTGTATGAAAAAGGATGTCTCTCATCGTTGACAATCATGATAGCCTTATTTAGTACTCTTACTATCAATACTCTTTCATTTTATTCCCAACTACATACTGGCTGTTGTTACCACCTTTCTCAGTGACTTCTTCTGGGCCTCAGAAGCATTTAAATGCCAACAGATCGCACACAATGTTGCAACACTGTTGACTATAAAAAATGATCAACAATGTGTTGACAACATTAAAAGACAAAAGTTTCTTTAAGAAGTAAATTCTCAGTTTTTCCTTATACAGACATTCCATACAAAACACTGGATGAGCCAGAATCAATGAAGTTTGAAAGGGCCATTGAAGCAAAGCAACAAGTTTTACCTGGTCACAATGAGCTCCATAAGCTATTTGAGAGTGCATGAACACACCAAATAATTAACATGATATCGGAATCTTTATTGGAAACAGAAAAAGGGATCAGAACATACTTTACTGTCATCCACTGTGATTGGACGGCTGACTAAAATATGATTTTGATTGCACTGAACTGCAAAAAAATGAAAAATAAAAAATAAAACATTTTAAAAATTGTGGATTTCTGTCATAAAGCTATTGTGCTTTGTCCATTTGTGACTGGGGGTACACATTAGATAATATTTCGGATTCCCGAACAACTCTGCTTCTAGGTCAAAACGCATGCATGAGAAGTGATGCAGGAAATGATATAAGATCACGCATGAGCAGAATTCTGGCATGGGATTTCCTCCAAATTAAAATGGTGATCCAAATGAGCATGCAACCCAGAAAAAAAGAAAAGAAAAAAAAGGATTCTCTTAAGTCCATATATGCATATTTTTTTACATTGCAGATCTTCATAACTGATTTTGTTTTTGTGACTGCATCTGATTTTCTTGAAAAACCGTACACCAAAATATCTGGGGTTATGTTTTCTACCCAAATGTTGGGTAGAGGCAATTTTGTAATTTTTAGGGGTTAATTTCTAAATCTTGGGTAGTTTTTGGGTAGAGCTATGTAACCCAAACCTGGGTTATTTTCTGGGTAATTATTGCTAAGAGTTAACTAATGCAACCCTAGCACCACACAGACACATTAACTCACAGCAGGGGCTGATTGGGATGCCATATATTTGATTGTTACCTACCTACCTACCTATCTGTGTGTGTGTTTTGTGTTTAAATGCAATGCTTTCATTGAACACAAATGAGTAATTTTGTTTATCCCGCGGTTAATGATTTAAAAGAAAACAAAAATTACATATGAAAATATAACCTATTTATTAAATCAAATTAGCCTATTATTAAAGTAAAAACAACCAATTATTGGGTAGAAAAAAACAACCTGTGGGGTTAAAATTAATAACCCAATTAATTGTGTTAATTTAACCCCTGACGTGTACTGTCCTATATTTACCCAGCCGTTGAGTTGAAAACAACCCAATTTGGCTAGTTTTTAACCCTGTGTTTTTTAGAATAAATCTTCTTTTAAAAGTTTTAAAAATGGTGAAGGAAAAGTGAGGACCATGCCCAGAACTAGTTGATGTTGCATTTATGTTAATGTGCGGTCATCAATGCCACATACTGTCTCTGATGCCACTTATCCAATGCCAAGTGCCACGTGATATCTGCAACTAAATTGACCAAAGATGAATTAAATGAGGGTGGAAAGTACTAGTTGATCTATTCCTATATTAATTACATGGTTTAATTCAAGATTTAGGCTTCTTTCATGAACATAGCATCCTTAAGCGCAGTGTCATTTCTATTTTTCTCTACACTGTTGGCAAAGCTGTTGCTTAGGTTGATTGTTATTGTTTTTTGACAGAAATATTTACATCTGGCCATCTTTTATTGATCTAGGCTTTTTTTAAAGCAGTAAGCATTTACATTTCATGTCCATATAATGTGATTTATGCACAATGGAACTAAAATATTTTGATCATGTGGTTTGCAGTAGTTTTGTACTGTTTACACTCTTTCTTTCTCTCTCTCTCTCTCTCTCTCTCTCGTTAATCTGTTGCTTAAATGCATTACCTGGTCATACTTTAAAATAAGGTTTCATTAGTCAATGTTTTTACTAACATGAACTAATAATAAACAATACTAGCATGGCATTTATTTATCATAGTTTAACATTTCCTAACACATTATAAAAAAACTAATTCATGGTTGTTGATATTTTAATTAATTTTGTTTTCAACGTGAAACCCTTTATCATGCTTTTATGTTATGTAACAGGCTTGGTCCTTTTTTTCAGGTCTTCACTAATTTGTTCGTTTTGGTGAGATGTTTTCTTTGGAAACGATCATTTGTGGTTATAAGTATACACGTAAATGTTATTTTATTTTTTTTCTGTCAGCTATTACATCTTCTTTTGGGTCAAGCAAATATGGCAATTTATGACACTAGAAAGGTACAAGTTGAGCAAAACTCAAGTGGCTGTTTAAAACATTTTTTTTAACATTTTTAATTTTTTAAATACTGAAATCCAGAATTTTTATTGATTTTCAGTATTACAAAGCAATGGGTGATCTTATGTGTTTTGAAAAGATTTAGTGTTACAAAGGAGTTTTATGTCAAATTTGTGATGAAAATTTAGAGTTTATGGTTTATTAGGCTGTTTTAAATTTTTATGTGTAACATTTGATTGTATAATGTCTTTAAATTTTTTATTTAAGGCGTGACGAAAAATCTAAATTCTCTCTCATTCTTCCTCTCTCTCTCCCTCTCTTTCGTTAATATGTTGCTTAAATGCAACTAATAATAAACAATACTTGTATGGCATTTATTTATCATAGCTTAACATTTCCTAACACATTATTAAAAAACTAATTCATGCTTGTTAATATTAGTTATTGCATTGAGAGTAACATCAACTAACAATAAACGACTTTAATTTCATTAACTAACTTTAACTGCCATGAACAAATAATGGAATAAATGTGTTTTCCAATGTTTGATCATGTTAGAAAACTCAGGGGTTTTCAAACTTTGATCCGCGGAAAAAAAACATTTTTTCTGAGATACTTTTTTCCAATCCTAAAATAAGTAATAATGGTTATAAGTTATTAATCTATATATAGTTTTATGATTTATAATACTTAATTGTAATATGTTTATCCTAAAATCCTTTGCGCTCTTTAAGGTTTTGCATTCAGTTGAATGGAGCAATTAGCGGCTGTAAGTGCAGTACAGATGATGGAAAGATTTTTAACGAAACTCGCTCCCGCAAGCAGTTCAGGCAAATCTGACTTGGCAACCGTTAGGGCAAAAAACAGAAAATATGACCAATCTTACATTGCGTTTGGTTTTACTGCGTATTAAAAGTAGGGAGTCGAAAGACCACAGTGTGTTCTGTCAAGAGATTCTCTCCAACGAATGCATGGAACCATCTAAGCTCAAGCGCCATCTACAGCAGAAACATCCCAATGAGGCTGGAAAATCGAGTGACCATTTCAAACATCAGGAGTTGTGTTTGGCCCGGCAGGCTAGTATTTTTCTGCAGCGAGCATTAGTCCCTGAGAGGTGTTTTAAAGCCTCATATTGGGCATCACTCCACATCGCGCGTGCTAAGAAGCCGCACACAGTTGGCGAAGCAATGGTATTACAAGCTACCAAAGACATCGTCAAAGAGTTATTTGGAGAGGAAGTGGCACGAAAAGTAGATTGTGTGCCTTTGTCAGACAACACAGTAAGCAGAAGCATATGTTCAATGTAAATATTTTGCATGGGGAAAAAACTACAGAAACTACAAATGTTACAAACGTCCAGGTTTAACTTTTTATCTGCCAGTGCCTTATTTAGAAAAGCTATCTTGTTTAGTTGTTGTAAATATTTCATTGTTGCTGTTGTTTTAATGAAATATAAACATTTTGAGAATCGCTGTCGCCACTGGCTTGCATGGCTCAGGATCTGAAAAGCTATGCATCGATGAATTTGCTCTTCAGTGTTTGGACTCTGAAACTGAACTACCCTGATCCAGTTACTATGACCGTTTATGTGAAGCTGCTTTGACACAATCTACATTGTAAAAGCGCTATACAAATAAAGCTGAATTGAATTGAATTGAATCATTTTTGGCTATACTGAGTTGCCAACTAATAAAATAAATAGTTTTAAAAATAATACCATTTTGCATGCCTGTGAAATATGAACTATAATGTCTTTATGTTATACGGAATTTTAGTTTACATATTTATACTTGAAATACATAAGAGACTTTAAACTTTAGACAAAGGGGTCCCTTGCAAGGAATCATCATATTTGGGGGTTACTGAGATTAAAAAGTTTGAAAACCAATCTCACGGCAATTCGTAACTTTTTCATTTCGTGGCTAATTCGTACGAATACGTACGATCTAATTCGTTCATTTTAGTATGATTTGCTCATCCCCCAATTACGGTTGGGTTTAGGGGTGGGGTTAGGTGCCACGCCTCCTTTTTAAAATTGTACAATTTCGTACGACTGAATTCATACGAATTAGCCACTGAACTGCCAAAACGTAAAATACTTACGTTTTCTCGTGAGATCAGGCTGGAAAACCCCTGCACTAACTAACATTAACTTGTGCTACATGACAAAAGCAAATGCCCTTATATGAGAATTAAGGTTTAGGACCCATGCATGCAGCAATTTGATCCAAGATGTCAGAACTGACATTTGCTACCCTTTTTCAATGACATACAATTCCTAGACAAGTAAATATATCTGATCTACCTGCTTGCATTGTAGAATGCTCATGTTGTCTGATTCATATGAAAAACTTATTTCCACATATAAATGAAACCATTCTGAGTATATCAGACAAAATAATCATACATTTTTAAGAGAAAAGAAGAATTACATGTCCAGATCAGCATTTTTATTATGCATAAAAGCTAAGTGTAAGTCAATGCAATTGCCAATTTTTATTTCTGATGCATTTGCTATGAATAATGAATGCATAGCTTAATTGCGATATCACTGATTTAGCTGGGACTGTGTGATTGAATAATTTCTCAGTTCTGCCTTCAAACAAGCTCTGTAGTTTGTGCTTTGTTACAATGAGATTAATAAAAAAGCCAAATTATTTGTTTTGGTGTTCTATGAATCCTTTCATTTCTAATTTTAAACGTGCGATCAAACAGAGGGAAGGATAACATCAGCGAGAGCTGCGGGTGGGAACATGTGTTTGTTGTGGAGTGCAGGTTCCTTCCCTTCTCTTTGAACTGTGCTGGACGGTCATATGGTGATATACGATTTACACAGGAAAAAAAAACAAGGTAAAACAAAAGGAAACAAAACAAGACTGCGAGAATGGCACTTTCACTGAGGATTTCTGGGAGGGAAGTGTCCTGTAAATAAATTCATACAAACATCTATTTATAATCGCCTATTGCATAATGACTCGGGTGCTGAGTGCATATTGAATGGACTAAGAAGTGCTTCTTACAAAATGAAAAAAAAGCTCCTTTCCCACCACAAGTTTTTATTGTTTCCCATTTCATTTACATATTTGACATTTTATTTAAAAACACTTCATTCAGCTTATTCATGCCATCTTTGTGAAAAAAAATACCATGACATTGCCAATATTCTGTTTCATTTAAATCTTAAAAAAAAAAAAAAAGAGTAAGGCAACGCAGTGGCGCAGTAGGTAGTGCTGTCGCCGCACAGCAGGAAGGTCGCTGGGTCGAGCCTCGACTCAGTTGGCGTTTCTGTGTGGAGTTTGCATGTTTTCCCTGCATTCGAGTGGGTTTCCTCTGGGTGCTCCGGTTTTCCCCCACTGTCCGAAGACATGCGGTACAGGTGAATTGGGTAGGCTAAATCAGGCGTGTTCAAACTGTTGGTCGCAAAGTGAACAAAGGTGGGTCGCGCAACGTCACATAGCTGCAGCTGTATTTACACTGCGGTGAATCAAAACCAGTACGATTGACGGCAATAACTCAAAAACCTTTTACACTAAAATATCTAAAGTGTGTTTCCTACAAAAAGACAAAGCTGGTTATGTTTCACGGCTGTCTTTTTCCTTTTTTTTCGCTCGACATTACGAGCACTGCTCCGTTTGAGCCCTTGCAATCTGCCGGTTAGCTGGTAGAACTCGCGCTGAGCGGAGCTCTCAGTAAGGGACCGTCGGAAAAGTGCTTCCTTTTTTCGTTTTTGTTTTTTGCTCCGTCCTGCGTGTTTCATTTTAAACACTACTAATTTTCTCTTAAATGAGCACAAACAGTTACTAAAGTACTCGAATGCTTCATTATATATCTGTGCATTCTTACAATAACACCTCTGTTATCAAACAAAACACAATGAGAGATTCATTTGCTGCTCTCCACTAAATAACTATAGTATCTTTAATCAGATTTCATCAATATATTTGATAGCTTTATTTATTTCTGTATAGGCCTTTGATTTTAATAGGCTAAACCTTTTATTTTATTGTCAATATTTTCTAATGTTTGCTATGTTTTCTATCATTTGAAGCTATTTGTTGTCCTATATTTTTTACATCCCAATGTTGACAGATTGCTAATCAATAAATAGCTATAGTGCTATCTGTTAGTTTTAACGTCAGCTAATGTTATGGAGGGGCATAGATGTTATGGAAAATAGTAATAGTAATGTAACTACCCCCATCAGTCCTTCCTCAAGCAAATGTGTAAATATTAGATCTATTCAGCTATAACGCTAATTTCATTGACATTTTTATCTGACGTTTTCCCAGCTTGTAGTAGTCGATCAAAAAGCTATTTAGTTTCTTATGACTACACCAGCAGTGGAATTTACTGCGATGTGACGGGGCTTGATCATAATCAAGGGGCTTGATCAAAGGTTGATCATATTCTCTTCTAAAAAAAGAAGGGTATCTTTTTCAACAAAAAAATGATCACAGTTACAGTCAGCATCCCACAAAAAGCACTTCGAGCCTAATTTTGTGTATATCAAATCGCAAAATCTTAAAAGCCACACACCATATATTTTGACTACTTTAAATCGATACATTTTTTTTACCCATTTTTCCTTATTAAAATATCATGGTGGGTCTTGAGATTGAATTACTTGCCTAGGTGGGTCCCGGAATAAAAAAGTTTGGGAATCCCTGGGCTAAATTGTCCCTAGTGTATGAGTGTGTGTGTGTGTGTGTGAATGCCACTTTAAAATAGAGTAACATAATGCATAACTGTCCTACAATAAAATACAGTTCATATTATAGTTAAATACTGTATAATTTACAAAAAATGTTAACAGTTTATAATTTTTTTTTTTTAATAAAACCTATTTATAGTTTGTAGACTTATATTCAGTAATATGGAAATACTATTTTCTAATACAAGGTTTTGTAATAACTTAAAAGATAAATGCTAATAACTGAGAATGACTTAAACTACTACAATTTTCTTCATATTGTGCACATTGTTATATCAATCGGCAAATGCAATATATTTGATTTATTTATTATTTAGATGAATTATTTTGATTCTAATTACTTCAGCCTAGATATGGATAAGTAGCCAAACAAACCTAGAGAGAGATACCTCTTTAAATAAGAAAAAAGTTAACACACAAAGTGAATAATAAATATGATAATGACAAACCTGAAAACTGAAAGTACAAGCTTGTTTTCACCAGCGGATGATTCTCCATGCAACATGTTTGTTTCACCAGAATTATGGCCAGCAGCAAGTCAATCATTCAGCTGTAGCTATAAAAAATAAACTCACTATCAGCTGGGAGATGGCAGTCAAACAACCAGCAGATGCTAGGAAAACAACTAAAAGCAAATAAGTTAGGTAAGGTAGCCAGCACCCTACCTGAACATGTATTTTTCTAGCAACCTGCTACCAAGTCAGTATGTCCTATTAGTCATATACAAAATTAATCTATTTCCATGGAATAAGGAAGTAACTGAACCGTGTATTTATAATACCTGCATTGTTCATGTCTTATTATGATAGCCATTCTATCTTTCACTGAGGTTGTGTCTGAAATCGCCTACTACTCGAGTAGGTACCACATTTGAAATTGAATTTACTACATGACTGTAAGAAAAGTGTGTTCTATATCAGAAGTGCCCAAACTTTTTTGTATGTAGGGCCAAAAACAAAATATCATTGATAGCCGCGGGCCGAAATAAAAATACGAAACTATATTACACTTACGTTGTCATGGGTAATTTCCTAATTTTTTTTATATTATTAAAAAATAAATAGAAAACATTACTTTAATTGTATTAAAGAGTCCATATTATGGATTTTTAAAAATGACTCTACATGTAGTGTGTAACACAGCTCTAAGTGAAGTGAAATATCCAGCTAAGGCTTAAATCTGTAAGAGTACAGTGTTTAAAACTGTTGAGTCGACTCATAGTGCTTCAAACGAGTCGTCTTGATAACGAGTCATTAGGTGTTTCGCGATGACGTATCTACGAAACACAAGTAGTTGCGCGCACAAACTCGGGAGATTTGAAACCTGCGGCCCCGCCCTCTAACACAGAAAAAAGCCACACACACACACACACACAGATGCCAGTCAAATAAAGTCATGTTGTGCAGATGGATATTATTGAGTCTCTACCCAAAGATGAAACCTCAGCATTATAGCCCAGCCTTGAGCAGTTTGAGTGCTTCTGGAAACTACATGCTTCCAAAGAAGACTTCATCGGCCGTTTGTTAAAGGAAAGATCAGTAAAGAGTACTGATGGACTATGTCAGAACATAGAGCGTTTTCTTCCTCCATTTCACAAGTGTAAGTACGTGCAATTAGAGTCGTTGCCTCGTTTACTCTAGCTTGCAAATGTATTTAGTTGTGATTTGTTACTTGCAACCGCATGTACTGTATCAGGTTAACTTTATATTATCATATCGCGATTTGGTTACGGACCTCCGAGGAGGAGGGTAATGTATGTGTGTGTGTGTTGTTTCCTCTGAGGAGGAGGGTAATGTGTGTGTGTGTGTGAAAAGAGCAGGTAGAGTGTGACGGGCTAGGAGATCTCCTCGCCAGTTCTTGGAGTTTTTGCTCAATAAAATAGTTAGTCGTTGTTATTTTCAAGTCCATCGTCTGTATTTACATTCACCCACTGGCAGCCAAAATCTACGCCTTACACTATGAAGCGTGTATGCACTCTGACTACTTCTATATTGTTGATTAGCTGCGGTGCATTTCACTCTGTTTCGCGCTGAAGGCTGTCAGTGTCGACCAATCGCAGCAGGCTGTCATCAGTCCAATCAGAGCAGATTAGCTTCGCGCTAAGGAGGGGTTTGGGAACAAATGAATCACTGAACGATTCATAGGGGAGTCGCTGGGATAACTAGGTAAAAATAAATGCAGATTATAAGACCATGAAAGTGTTTTTTGACCTTGCATGCATATTAGACTGTTGTTGGAGACCCTTACAACTGAAATATGACCCTATTTCACTTATAATAGGGGCTCTTTAACTAATGCAATATAACTTTTTAAGCTGTGTCAGTTGCGCCGCTTCACTCCCATTCATAAATTTTCTCGAGTGGCATTATGGGATAGCGTATGGTGCCCATCGGATGAGCACTTCAGAATCTCGCTGAAAGTAGTATGCCATCTGAGTACTTCTCGCAAACTGTTTTTAGAATACTATGCATTTGGACATACTACTCAGCTCGCATACTGTTTTTATTATGCTATATAGTATAGAAGTATGCCATTTCGGACACAACCTGAATCTTGTATCTCCAGGGTTTTGCAGCGTGGCCTTGTGGGATATATATATATATATATATATATATATATATATATATATATATATATATATATATATATATATATATATATATGTGTATCTTCTTCTTCTTCTTCTTTTTTTCTTAGTCCCGTACGGCTCTTTCTGAACAAGTCCTCCATTTAGACTTGTCCATATGATAACAACTTTTTTTACACTGGGCCTGTCACCCTCATACACTCACACACTACAGACAATTTAGCCTACCCAATTCACCTGCAGCATGTCTTTAGACTGTAGGGGAAACCGGAGCACCCGGAGGAAACCCACGCGAATGCAGGGAGAACATGCAAATTCCTCACAGAAATGCCAACTGAGCCGAGGTTCAAACCAGCGACCCAGCGACCTTCTTGCTGTGAGGCGACAGCACTACCTACTGCGCTACTACTTCAGTCATTTATATATAGTTGAAGTCAGAATTATTAGCCCCCTCTTTGAATTTTTTTTTTCTTTTTTAAATATTTCCCAAAAGATGTTTAACAAAGCAGGGAAATTTTCAAAGTATGTCTGATAATATTTTTTCTTCAGGAGAAAGTCTTAATTGTTTGATTTTGGCTAGAATAAAAGCAGTTATTAATTTTTTTAAACACCATTTTGAGGACAAACTTATTAGCCCCTTAAAGCTACATTTTTTTCGATAGTCTATGGAACAAACCACCGTTATTCTAGCCAAAATAAAACAAATAAGCCTTTCTCCAGAAGAAGAAAAAATATTATAGGAAATTATTTTAAAATTCCTTGCTTTGTTAAACATCATTTGGGAAATATTTATTTTAAAAGAATTTCACAGAAGGGTGAATAATTTTGACTTCAACTAATAATTCATTCATTCATTCATTTTCTTGTCAGCTTAGTCCCTTTATTAATCCGGGGTCGCCAAAGCGGAATGAACCTCCAACTTATCCAGCACATTTTTACGCACTGGATGCCTTTCCAGCCGCAACCCATTTCTGGGAAACATCCACACACACACACACACACACACACATACACATACACTCTTACACTATGGACAATTTAGCCTACCCAATTCACCTGTACCACATGTCTTTGGATTGTGGGGGAAACCGGAGCACCCGGAGAAACACAGGGAGAACATGCAAGCTCCACACAGAAACGCCAACTGAGCCGAGGTTCGAACCAGCGACCCAGCGACCTTCTTGCTGTGAGGCGACAGCATTACCTACTGCGCCACTGCATCGCCCTCAACTGATAAGTGTTTTGAATAATTGTGATTACAATTATGACCAAAGTAATCGTGCTTATGATTTTTCCCAAAATCGAGCAGCACTAATATATATATATATAAAGGCCCATATGACTTTTGACCATATCATTTACTACATCTGTGTTACAATATGTTGTGAAGCATGTGTGCAGACTACGTGTGTCATATCTCCAGGGGCCTGTCTCATCATTTAGCTGTAAACGTGTCTGTGCCTAGGTGTAACCAAGTGGAATGAATGACCTACAGAAGCAGCCAATCAGCTCGTCTGCACTCCAGAATTCGCCTCTGGCACAGGGAAATGTGGGTTAACAGACTGTCATAACAAGACAGTAGCAACTACATTTGCATGCCATGGGATTGTATTCAATTGCAGACTTTTCGCCTGAACTGTAAAAAGTCATAAAAGTAAAATTATATATATATAGTTATACAGCTGAAGAGAAAATGATTAGCCTCCTGGCTGTGAAACTGGATTTCTTTTTAAAATATTTCCCAATTGCTATTTAACAGAGCGAGGCATTTTTAAACAGTACACTTTTTTCTAGAGAAAGCCATATTTCTTTTAGCTTGGCTGGAATTGTATATTTCTTTATTTAAAAACTCAATATTAAAAAGGTCAATATTATTAGCCCCCTTAAGAAATATTGTTTCCCCCTGACTGGCTTTACTACAAACTCTGGCTTTTGTACAGAACCCCTGAAGGTATGTGGTGTTGTAAAAAAACTGGGTAAGAGGAAAAGACAGATGTACAAGTTTTTGCATTCTCTCACAAAACTTGTTGTGTTCCACAAACACATCCTGTTCGCTACGTCACATTTTAAATGTAAACTGTGTGTAATGTAATGTCATGACATTTAAAGGCTTAACTAGGTATATAAGGTGAACTAGGCAGGTTAGGGGAATTAGGCAAGCTATTCTGTAACGATGGTTTGTTCTGTAGATCGGAAAAAAAATTTGCTTAAAGGGGCTAATAATTTTGTCCCAAAAATGTTTTTAAAAAATTTAAAACTGCTTTTATTCTAGCCGAAATAAAACAAATGAGACTTTTTCCAGAAGAAAAAATATTATCAGACATACTGTGAAAATTTCCTTGCTCTGTTAAAAATCATTTGGGAAATTTTTTTGAAAGAAAAAAAAAATCAAAAGGGGAATAATAATTAAAACTGTATATATACTTCAACTGTGTGTGTGTATATATATATATATATATATATATATATATATATATATATATATATATATATATATATATATATATATATATATATATATATATATATATATATATATATATAGTTGAAGTCAGAATTATTAGCCCCCCTTTGAATTTTCTTTTCTTTTTTTAAATATTTCCTACAGAGAAGGGAAACTTTCACAGCATTTCCTATAATATTTTTTTTCTTCGGCAGAAAGTCGTATTCGTTTTATTTTGGCTAAAATAAAAGCAGTTTTTAATAAAAAAAAAACATTTTAAGGTCAAAATTAGGCTTTAAGCTTAACCTTTTTTTTTTTTGATAGTCTACAGAACAAACTATTGTATTTAGAAATGTGTTGAAAAAAAATCTTCCTTCCGTTAAACAGAAAATGGGGAAAAAATAAACAGGGGGGCTAATAATTCTGACTTTAACTATCATTTAAAGAATGAAACTCCTTTTGGTATGTTTTGATGCCAGGGGGCACGAGCACAAACCCCATTAATGGTCAAGGTAACCACGTGCTCATGCTTGCCACTTCAGGTCAGAATGAGTTTTAGCATAAGGGGGTAATATAGTCATGCAACTCCAGAATTTTTAATGTCCAGTATGTATTTAAATGATGGCTGGTTCCTACCTGATAGCTCAGATTTGATTCTCATAATTAATTTTGTTCACAGAATTTGAGGTGTACTGTATCATTTTTATTCACAGATTGTAGATGTTGATCTTCCTTAGTTGCACACACTTTGTTCAAGTTTAAGAGTCTCTTTAACACTTATTTTCATTTTATTATAAAGATATTTTGTTTAACTATTTCTGTTTTTGACTATTAAAATTATTTGCCTTAGTAATGTTGGTAAAATAAAGTGGTTAAATAAAATCCTACTATTCCTAAATGTATTGTTAACAATTATATTTATCCATATCGAATGATATAAAACATGATATCATGATGTTTTTGCAATATCGCCTAGCCCTAGATGTATGTATATCTTTTTGACCCTGCACCAACAATACTATCAAAACGCCCAAATGCAGCCTCTATTCTTCACAAAAGATGGACAAAAAGCTGCAAAGGAAACAAACTGGTATACACTGTAAAATGCACACCTACTAAGTTGAAAAATTTATGTGAGCATAAAACAATCGAGTTGTCCAAAAAAAAAAATGTTGCTTCAGCTCATTTTATATAAGAGGCTTAAACAAGCAGCAGAAATAATTTTCTTGAACGTAGACTTTCGGCACAATCACAGAGATGCTGATTCAGGACTAATATCTCACTGCAACATAATATGATTTGCGAGGGAATTTTGCTTTAAATTACAGACATAGTTTCACATAGGATTAAGATCATAGACAACATGTGCAATTATAATAAATGACTAGAAGTAATCAGGTAAAACTAATCTTGTGCAAATAGGGCTCAAATCCACCGATGATTTCAGGGATCACAATGTTATTTTTTTAAATGGCCTGTTCAGCCTTCAGGTTTAAATCCACTTAATATCATATATATATCTCAAGAGGTTATCTAGAATAAAACATTTTTAACAAAATTTTACTCTTGGGTGTTGAATAATTGCTAATGTTTGGAGATAATCTGGTAGCTCCATTTTTATTTTGATTATGTCCAGTTTGCATCATAAATGGTAGCTGCGTCCCAAATCGCATACTTATGCACTATTCTACGCCATTTTGTAGTATAAATAGTGTAAGCAGTGCGTTCACACTGAAAACTCTAGAAATAATAAGTGCACTTTAATTACCCGGATGATGCACTCATTTAGCCGCTAAAATGAAGTGTGGAATGATGGACACTTCACGCACTCAACGACCACAGGTTTGTCTACGTAGCGGAAGGGGCGGAGCTATCAGACGCACATATTGGATAACTTTATTTATTTTGGATGGTGAAAGCAAAATTCTTCTATGAGAGTGATAATAGCGCCTCCCGATGGTGAATGAAGTAATACTCACGGCAGGTATTATTTGATAATTCGGTCGTTTATTTCACTGATTTGGCAACCGTCAAACATCATCAGGGAAACGATTTGAATTTCCGTAAGTGTGCCATTTGGGAGGACACTACATACACATACTATCCTGTTGAGTGTGTAAGTGTATAAGTACATAGTGCATAGTGTATTGTGTGCCATTTGGGACGCAGCTATTCTTTTTATATATTCAAGAACATTGAGGCACAGTTAAAATGTGCATATCAGTTCAGTACAGAGAAACACCGAGCGCTGAAAAAGGAAGTGGGTTTCCAATTTAGTGGAAACTGATGTGTCTTTTAAACAGTAACTGACATGCAAAACCCCATTCCGACATTAGTCATTACCAGTCTACATCAAGCAACAGAACAGCAACACGTCCACACACCCTGACCACCTTTGAGGTCCAAAAAAAATTACGGTTACCAATAGGTATACATAAATAAATAATCATATCTGGAATGTTAAAGGTCTTACAAGTACATTAGTGTACGCTAGGCTTATATTATATTGAATATCAAAATAAACCCTCTACAATAAAAGCTGGCAGGATAATGGATCCTTTTCACAAACTTTCACAAAATTTTGTAATTGTAACCAATTTTTATATTGTCATTGAAATTAGTGAGAAGTCAGTGAAAATATTTCATGTATTTGTGACATGTTTTGTGTTAGAATTTACCTAATTAAAACTGGTTTATGCTATCTGAAGGTGTTTAACATCTGGATGTGGGCATGTTTCTTTCTACCTAACCAGTTTCATTGTTATTGATTTATTTTGCTTTAAAGTAACAGAAAATTATAGTCTTTTTTTTGGTAGATTTTATTCAGGATATACATTTATTCATCTATGACAACTAATGCTTCTAAGAACCCTGGGAAAATATTAATGGTAAATGGCAGTCGCTTTAAGTCTTAAAGGTCAAAAGCTGTTTAACAGATATTATACTGTACACTGGCTTACAGATTAGCAGAGCAAGCAGTGGGAGGTGGATGGACATAAGGATTTTCAGCTAATTTAATCTATTGCATCACGGCTGCAGTGTGTCAGGAGATTCATATTTCACTAAATCATTACTGTTGAATGGTCTCTGGAGGAGAAGAGCGTATTCACAAAAAAAAAGTAACAAATGACTATAATAATGGGTCATCGTACAGTTGCACAGCTGACTTTTTTTTGTACTATTTTTATCAGCATAAAGATACTGAATGAACGAAGAATAGTGCTGCAACATTTTTACTTCCCTTATTTCTGTCTCTTTCAGAGCCTGAGAATAAATATAATAAATACCCAATAAAGGTTCAAAATAACCCAACAAAGCACCACTAATTTAACCCAACTTGTTTAGTTATTAAACAAACCAACATAGGTTAAAAATAACCGAACAAAGCACTAAATATTTCTAACTTAAATAAATAACTCAACTTTTCTTAGAGTGTCTAATTCATTCATTCATCTTTATTAATCTGGAGTCACCACAGCTGAATGAACCACCAACTTATCCAGCACATGCTTTATGAAGCGGATGCCCTTCCAGCTGCAACCTATCACTGGGAAACATCCATACACACTCATTTACACACTCATACACTACGGACAATTTAGCTTACCCAATTGACCTGTACCACATGTCTTTGGACTGTGAGGGAAACCAGAGCACCCGGAGAAAACCCACGCGCACACGAGAAGAACATGCAAACTCCACACAGAAATGCCAACTGACCCAGCCGAGGCTTGAACCAGCGACCTTCTTGCTGTGAGGCGATCGTGCTACAGCTACCTATACTATATATATATATATATAAAATTAAAATATATATAATAAAATATATCATCTTAAATATAGAAAAAAATTCTTATGTTTCAGAATAATTTAGACAGATCTACTACTTTTAGGTAACTGAATTTAAAAAAGTTATTAGCAGTCTTTAAGGGGGAAATTTATGACTAACATTGTGAGACTAGTCTAAGCACCAGCCAACTGGTCACATAACACTACAACTTTAAATTTACTTATTTATTATTAATAAATATATAATAAAAAAACACAAAAATATATAATTAAAGTAACACCATGAATTACATTTTTAGAGAATTAACTTGTTTTATAAGTTATGGCATGATTTTGAATTTCAATAATTATCATAATGTATAATTTAATAATAATGAGCATTTGTTTTTTTCTTTTATAAAAAAGTTTTGACACATTCTACACTGTATAGGCGCAGTGGGTAGCGCTGTCGCTGCTGAAAGGGCATCCGCTGCGTAAATCATATGCTGGATAAGTTGGCTGTTTATTCTGTTGTGGCAACCCCAGATTAATAAAGGGAGTATGCCAAAAAAAAATGAATGAATGAATGAAAATTGTATACACTTAATGAACACTATACAAAAATGTCTTGTTGTCTTCATTTTTTATTTGAATCAAATTAACCTTTTGGGTAGGCCCACATGGAATCTGCGCGCGCAGAATTCCGCAGATTTCCAGCCCATCATTAATTCTGTTTATTTACTTGAGTAAATCTAAGTTTATTCAGTTTTTAAATTAATCACAGTAATATTATAGACTAACATGAAAATGTTCATCTGATTTATGTACAATGCAGTTTGTAAAGTAATATTTTCTGTTTTTTAGTGGATGTATTATATGTGAGACTTACTTTGTTTATCAAATAAAGTGAATCTAATTGGATTTGCATTTTAAACTTTAAATAAAAGTTAAAAAGATATTATATTTTATTTTACACATTAATGTTTTATTTATGATACTCCCAAAATTATTCCGCAGAAATCCGCAAATTTTTACCAAAATTCTCCAAGTGGTGCTCGCTGCAGAGCCATTTGGGCGAGCTGAGCTCCAGCGAGGGGGAGCTTGAGCTTGAGCTCCACCTTTTTTGCACTTCTTTTACGAGTGATGTCACTGGGGGTAGGGTTAGGGGTGGGGTTGGTGTACGCATTAAAACAGCTTACAGGAGGCAGAGCGAGAGCTCATGCTCCCCCTCGCTGGAGCTCAGCTCTGCTCAAATGGCTCTGCAGCGAGCACCCCCTCAGCAGAAATAGCAAAAAAACGTCCGCAAATTCCGTCTGGCCCTACTTAAGGGTCATTTAAACTAAAGTACAATGACTGGCTTAAAATAGACTATATGCCTAAGCATGCTAATAGGACTTTTAACTTCCCAGTAACCTTGTTTAAATGCTTCCGGTGAACTACATGTCAATGAAAAACCGGCACGTTTAAGGTCAGTTTTCTTTAAAAATCAACAATCTCCACTGGCTGAATGATATCCGATATAAAGTGGGTCTCAGATTGTACAAGAAGCACTGCATTAAATTACATTTTCCCCGCCATGTCTTTATGAGCATTCATTTTACCCTAGTATATTCAATGGAGCTTCTGCACTAGCCTGCCGATTCTGACAGACGAGCGCGAGTAAAAGGCTTTTTAGTCTCGTTTTACGCTTGAGCAACTAAATGAATGCCAAAGTCTATTTAATTGAATGTATTTTAATGAAATGACAACATCGATGCTGAAAAAGAAATTGTATAAAATGGAAAAAACTCACAATAATAGGTCACCAGAGGTTGGGAAGAACACTAGCTCGGCATATACCCTATAGCTTCTTCCTTGAAAATGATGAATTTAAGTTATAATTAACATAGTTAACATAGAACCTGCAGAGAACATTATAAATTGGTTCTCCCCAAAAAAGACAACAGCATCCATGTTTTAAATTAGTGTAAATTATTGTATAGACAAAAATAGACAACTGCTTGAGCCTTCGGTGCCTTTACTGAATCGTGCAGGGCACGTTTGTGGATTTAAAGCTTATTTAAACTACTATAATCCCAATTAGTGTGATAAGCGGCAAACAAGCGTGTAGTATGTAATTTTACTATAACAGACAACAAATAAAACACTTAACAGCATAACAAGTTTTTCACGTTACGTCGTTTCAGTTAGAAAAACAGTTATATCAGATAAATTTGTGACAAAAATTACGAATCATCTATGTGATTCGATTCCTTCGAATCAGCGGTTCTAACGTTACCCGTTTAAATGCTCAAGACTCGACTCACAAGAATGTTTGATTCGTGATTCGAACACCATAAAAATTGTTCTCAAGTACATGTCTACATAAAAAATAAAAAAGTACATGTCTACATGAGCATGTGGGGAACTGAGGAGCCAAAATATTACAGAGGGGCGCGCCCTTATTGGAGCTTATTGAGATTAAACACGGAGCTATTTAGGAATACATTTCACGTTAAAATCATTCAGGAAATTTGCTATTCACTGTTAATATCCCCCCTGGTCAATATATCCTAATAATAACAACAATATCTTCATTTCGGGATGGGACGCACATATGTTATGGAGTGACCCGACAGAGCATGTGTGTCTCCACTGGCATGTGGAAACAGGTGGAGGAAAGACGCAGTCCAGACTGGCTGCTTTTCATGTCTGAGCATTTACTACAGTACACAACAATAAGAGCTCAGTGAGGGTACCATCAGCCATGGCTAGCTGCGGTTTAAAAGACCATGTCTGGCCAGCGCTGCTTTACTGAATATCCTTTTGAGTTATCATTACTCTCACATGGTGTTGCTCACTCATCACTGTCGCAACATGGAAATGTCATGAAAGCTACTCACGTTGTCACGCTACTGAGGATACAGAGCACTCCTCCATTTCCCACAGTTCTGGCATTGCCTTTCACATTCGCGTGCATTGTCTCTCCCTCCGTAAATCCATGAATAAACGCTTAGGCTGTAGATGTTATAAAACGGTGAGCTTTCGGATTAAGCTGCTGTCGCCCAATGAGAATCCGCCCCCCATGGCGTTATGCTGCTGGACCAATAGGTGTCATCCGTACTAACGGCCGCGCGCGTGTGACAACTGTCTTCAGCAGCAGCAGCAACAGCAGCATCCTCTCAGTTCATTCTGACTTATGCACATCACAGATAGCAGGCTCCACGTTTCATTCATGACTTAAATTTAAAATTATAAAGTGAAAAATATTTAATGAGGAGAGACATAACTGTTAAATGGCAATTAAAAATTATTTAAAGGGATACTCATTTTATTATATTTTGTTTATTATACTTACGTTTGATATTTAGTGATACATATTTTAAACAGAAACATATATTTAGTTATTAAAATATATTATTATTTTCTACCCAGAAATAAATGTTGGCTACGAAGGCTCTGTAGCAGTATGGACCCTTCAAGTAAACAAAGGTACCTACTGCCCCAGCGACAGCTTTTTTAACATTTACTTCTAAAAGAGTGTATTATATATTTTTTATATCCAAATATAATCTATACCAAATTATCTAATTATTATCTATACCAAATTTACACCAAGATATTCATTTATTATTCTACACCAGATTGTATCAGTTTTAATACCATGACCTGTTGACACAAGGCAATGGTGGTATTATTAAATTTCACATTAGTGGCCTCTGTGTCGTGCTAATCTGAAGCCGGTTTATTGACAGTACATAAAACAATGTTGTAACTTAAAATCCTGATGCTCTGCGGAAGTTCATGACCTATTTCTGTGGTCTAAGAAAAACATCTGCACTCTTCGGTGGTTTCCTGTTCTTCTATCTTCATCTCTAGGTGCGAGACAATGCCTTTTCTCTTGAAGTAAGCTGCTCTCTGTGCTTGTTTACAACTTTATTGCATGCCGTTAAATGGTTGGAGGATGATATGTGAGTTTTAAAGTCAATGTTAGTTTGCATTGCAGATATATCAGTGTTGTACTGACAGGCAGGGGTGCAAAATGCAAATCATGCAGACTACACTCACCGGCCATTTTGTTAGGTACACCTGTCCAACTGCTTGTTGATGCAAATTTTCAATCGTCCAATCACATGGCAGCAACTCAATGCATTTAGGCATGTATATATGGTCAAGACGAACTGCTGCAGTTCAGAATGGGGAAGAAAGGGGATTTAAGTGACTTTAATAGCGGCATGGTTGTTGGTGCCAGACGGGCTGGTCTGAGTATTTCAGAAACTGCTGATCTTCTGGGATTTTCACGCACAACTAGGGGCGGACTGGCCATAGGGAACACCAGGGTTTTACCGGTGGCCTGACGGTCAATTTGGCCTGCCACCTTGACTCTGGCCTGGCGCACACCATGGATCGCATAAAGCATGGATCCATCCTGCCTTGTATCAACGGTTCAGGCTGCTGGTGGTGGTCTAATGATGTGGGGGATATTTTATGCGCACACTTTGGACTCATGTGTACCAATTGAACATTATGTCAACGCCACAGCCCACCTGAGTATTGCTGACCATGTGCAATCCTCTTACGACCACAGTGTTCCCATCTTCTGATGGCTACTTCCAGCAGAATAACCCTCCATGTTATAAAGCACGAATCATCTCAGACTGGTTTCATGACCATGACAATGAGTTTACAGTACTTAAATGGCCTCCACAGTCACCAGATTTCAATCCAATAGAGCACCTTTGCAATAGTATCTGGATGCAGCCATGATGATGCAAGGTGAGATTGCATATTTCAGTGATGCAATGTCAGACATAATAACTTAAATGGAGCTAGTGACACCACTGGGTTGGGGGTAGGGTTAGGTGAGCATATTCCAGAGGAATATTTTCAGTACCTTGTTTAATCTATGCCACGAAGGATTAAGGCAGTTCTGAAGGCTAAATAGGGTCCAACGCGGTACTACTAAGGCCTAATAAAGTGGCCGGTGAGTGCACTATATGCTCACTATACTCAAAACATATACTGGCCACTTTATTAGGCACAACTAATAAATTGCTTTTATTGCAACAGTCTGATCAGCCAATCAGATAACAGCAACTACATTTTAGCATGAAGACATAGTCCAGACTGAAGTTCAAATTGAGCACCAGAATGGGGAGAAAGGTGATTAAAAGTCTGCTTGAACTAGAAGTTATTGCATATGTTAATTTTAGAATGCCTTTTTTCCAACTGAAAAGAAATATTGAGGGTGTGGAGTTTTTTTGTGTGCATTTCCTCTCATCTTTCACTCACAGCAGACTAACAGTTGGAGTAGCATGGCTAAGTGGAAGAACAGAGGAGTTATAACGTCAATTTGTATGCAAAAATTGTAGCATTTTAATTACATGCACAAAGTGAAAGTATATTTTCATTGCAATGTGATTATAAAATGTATATTTTCAGAAAGATAATGTGTCCTTTTACCAACTCAACTTTTTAGATTTTGGAAAAAGTCTATTTATAATAAGTAAAAATAATGGACAAAATAAGTTAAATAATGGACAAAACATTTATTTCCCAAAAAAACTTGCAATTGTTGCACGTTCTTTTCAAAATAAAATCCAACATCTAAAATATTTTGTGGCGATGCAGTGGCGCAGTAGGTAGTGCTGTCGCCTCACAGCAAGAAGGTCCCTGGGTCCATGGTCAGAGCCTTGGCTCAGTTGGTGTTTCTGTGTGGAGTTGGTATGTTCTCCCTGCGTTCGCGTGGGTTTCCTCCGGGTGCTCCGGTATCCCCCACTGTCCAAAGACATGCGGTACAGGTAAATTGGGTAGGCTAAATTGTCCATAGTGAATGAGTGTATGTGTGTGTGTGTGTGGATGTTTCCCAGAAAAGGGTTGCGCCTAGAAGGGCATCCGCTACGTAAAAACATGCTGGATAAGTTGACGGTTCATTCCACTGTGGTGACCCCGGATTAATAAAGGGACAAAGCCGAAAAGAAAATGAATGAATAAAATATTTTGTCAAACTTTTAAACAGTTTTAACTGGCTCTTAATGGTTAATTAAGAAATCACAAGAGATGCTTTACTCAGTTTATAAATAATTAGTTTATTTTCATAAAAGTATTATTGTAAATTTTAATGTGGAGTAGTGTAATTTGCAGCTGTAATATTGCTCTAACCTACCTAATCCCTAACCCCAAACCATTAAAATACAGTGTTGAAAGTGTGATCTGATGGGTTGGAAAAAATGTCAGGACACCTGTTCCGCTATTGCCATCTATAGGTACATGTTAACAACTGTAGGATAATAGTTCAAAAGCAAATACTGCAGAATGGACATACACAGCAAAATCCTCTGAGTATAATTCACTCAATTTTGATAGTATTTGGTCCCTCTCTAAATTGCGTTAAAGTAACTCAAGTTATTGAAACAATGAGAGCATAAATTTGATGATGATTGATAATAATATACAGAAACACAGGACAATAACCGACTTCAGTCGCAAGCTTAGATGAAATCCGCTGAAATATAATAGATTGAATCTCAAAATCTCTGCAAAGGATCTTTAAGCAACTCCACAAACAGCAGCTTTACTCATTACAAACCTGTATGGTAATACAGAGCAAATACTCTCTGAACTGAGTAAATGTTACTCTGAGGATTTTGCTGTGTGTTGTCGTATTTTTAAACACTCATTAATTCAACAGAAGTAACAAGAACCTGATGGCCAGGCCTAGTAGAAATCAAAATATACATGATTCCTGCCTCTGCAAAAATGTAAATGCATATTAAAAAGAAAATACAGTGTAAATGGTGAAAAAAAAAAATAGCTTAGAAAATTTATTATAATCATTGCTTTTTTTATTTGTCCTTTTTTTCTCTGTCTTTTTAAAAATAAAATTATATATACAAATATCAACCACCCCAGTTTTTTCCAACTGCTTACACACGTTTTTTAAACAGTGTCAACTTTTATCAAAACTCCACAAAAATTTTCAAAACTGCACACACAAAATGCCTTACATCCTCAAACTGTAACTCTGCATTCAACATTCCATAAACACATGTCAGAATGAAGCATTTGCATCAAATGGCAAACAATTATTTCAAAATAAAACACTTTTGAATATACGAAGTAAACACTGTTGTTTTAAATCTAAAGCTATGTGCTCTTTCATACAGTAGGCTTATAACTACTGATCAGTACAGTGTATTACAGTGACAGTATCTGCTGAGAAGTAATAGGTACACCGTAAACAGCAATGACATGAAAAAACAGAAATGTTTTATGATGGCAAACCTTACTTGTGTATACAGTAGCATACAACAAAACCATGAACATACTGTATGTAAAATAAATGTAAAAAATAGGCCTTTGTAAAGCAAAAGTATATTCCCCAGAATACAGTATACTTGTGTGTGGGGGTCTCAGGGGGAGAGGGGTTGGCCATCATAAACTTTACAGAACCAGGCTGAAAACATTTCTCTATTCTTTTCTAAAGGAATTTAGCATTCAGAAAAGGTGAATATAATTATACAGAAAAGGAATATAATTATACTTTACAATTAAGTGTAGCATTTTGTGTGACAAGAAAAAATATGTGTAAGCATTTGGATAAAAACTGTACTAACTGAATGCGTTGGTAATCTAATTAGGTATAAATAAATAAATAAATAAATAGCCTTAAAATCTGACGATGTCTCAATTTTATGACATCATCGTCAGTCAAGTCACTCGTGGTTACACCGCATCAGTCAAAATAAGAGAAATACATTTTAAGATCTTGCATAATGTTTATCTTACAAATTCCCAAATTGCTAATTATTTTGATATATCTAATTTGTGTACTTTCTGCTATAAACATGAAGAGACTTTATTTCACTTATTCTATAGTTGCACTCACATTAAACATCTTTGGAATGACATTATTTTTTTATTTATCTTCCTTATTTAAACATGATTTAAATGTGTCTATAAAATATATAATATATATTTATAATTAATATATATATATATATATATATATATATATATATATATATATATATATATATATATATATATATATATATATATATATATATATATATATATACTCGGATGATGATCATGCTCTCTATCTTATTGTAAATTTTTTTTGTGTTACACTGTAAATTTTTTATACACAAAAATACGTTTCTAAAAACAATACCTATTTTTAATACTTTCCTTGTTGAAATTTCTTACAATATTGAATTTCTTAAGCTTATTAATAATAATAATAATAAGTTTCTTAAAGCTTATGACAATCTTTTTTTCTTAATGATTGAGGCTGTGTATTTTGTTTTTTGTTTCTCTCTCTTCTCTCAGTCTTCTTTCTTATTTTTTGTTATTGCATTTTTTCTTCAATGCAGTGATGTTATAATTCTTGTATTTAAAAAAAAAATAAAATAAAAAAAAATACACCGCATCAGTCCTGCGAGGAATCAGCAAATAGTAAGATGCGATTCTCAAAACATCTGTTCAACTTTTTAAGTATTGCAAAGAAATGAGCTTCGATGATCGTACTCTAGTGTTCATAAGGGTTGTTGTGTTTTGTCGGCCTGCATTGATTTCGGTTTGTTGATCTCATTTAGCTAACAATGTGTTGACACCGTTGATTGCTTTCTGGCTTATATATTTACCCGTGCGTGGTTAAACAACACAATAATAGACACATTTACTGTAAGGCAGTACTCATAGGCAGCTAGAGACAACTGTAAATCAAATAAAAGACTTTTCATTTAAGATTTTTAAATCTTTTGGTGCTGAGGGCGGTAGTTAGATTGTAGGTTTATATGTTCACCACTAGATGGTGGTGTCAGCAAGGGATTGTTAGTTTACTAGTACTGGTGTGTGTTACACCCCTCACCGTTCAACTCGGTCCTACAATGTGCTCAAATGTGTTTTCAAAAAAAATGCAGTAACATCTTTCGTTTATAAAAAGGGTAGAATTTGCAGTTAAATTTAATTCTTTTCAGGCCATACAGTTGTCACCCCTTCTGTAAATCATGAAATATATTGAGCTGAAATAATGGCCCTTCCTTAATGATTCATAAAATGTCATAAATGTCATATATAAAGTCAATATTGCTACTGACAAATTTGAAATAGCTACTGACACGGAAAAAGAAAAGACAAAACCCATGGCTTGCTGTAGGCCAGGGGTCACCAACCTTTTGGAAATTGAGAGCTACTTCTTGGGTATCGTTTAATGCAGTGGTCACCAAACTTGTTTCTGGAGGGCCGGTGTCGTGCAGATTTTAGCTCCAACCCTAATCAAACACGCCTGAACAAGCTAATCAAGGTCTTACTAGGTACATACTTGAATCATCCAGGCAGGTGTTTTGAGGCAAGTTGGAGCTAAACCCTGCAGGGACACCGGCCCTCCAGGGCCGAGATTGGTGACCCCTGCTTTAATGTGAAGGGCTACCAGTTTGATACACACTTCCTAATAACAAATTTGCTCAATTTACTTTTAACTATATGTTATTAATAATTAATGATATTCATCTATGTGAAGACACTGATCATGTTAATGATTTCTCACAATAGTTGTCAACAATGATTGGAAACAGATAAATATCAACCAATGCAAGTGTGATTTAAAAAGAATAGCTACAAAAAAATATTAGATGCAGCTTACTGGTGTGTGGTGATATGGTAAGCTGATTTTACAACAGGTCCACGGACAACTAGCCCGCGGGTACGATGTTGGTGAACCCTGCTGTAGGCTGTGTTTGTTTGCAGTGGCGCCCCCAGAAAATTTTCTTAGGGGTGGCCATAAGTGGCCGCATCAAATCTTGGGGTGGCACACAAAAAGATTTATGAATTTAATGTAATGTTATACTTTTGTTTCTGGTAAATGAAATAATGTGGCTTTAATTCATTTAATTAATTACTCTTGAATTATCTCAATTTATTCCTAAAAAAAAATAAATTGATAAAAAAATCTATATTTAGTTAAAAAACACTTATCATATAAATATCTTTTCAGTTATTTTTCACATACTTTTATTGTATAGCATGTGGTGCATGCCCTGTCTAAAATGAATGAAGATTAATGAATTAATTAAACAAACAAATAAGCAAAATGCATTACTTAATACATGCACACTCACTATAGAGACTCTAATAATATTATTTATCCACATTCCTTTTTGAGCCACAATATTATTAATACAGCTTCTTCTATTGATGTACCTTAATGTTAATATTAAATTGCAATTGCTGTCTGTTGAAGGTGTGTGCGTGCTGTCAACGACAATTGGGGAGGGGGAGGGGCAGTAAATGAGCTATGTCAGTGGCACCACTCAATTAACAAAAATTTAGTGGCTGCTGTTTATTTATTTATTGAAATATTGTGAAATTACGCAAGTACATCTAAATTAATAATATCAACAACAAAATCATATTGGGGTGGCCAGAGTCTGGGGTTGCCCTTGGGGGTGCCCCTGTTTGTTTGGGACAGAGAGAGAAATTATTTAGTACTTTATTTTATCTTTAATCCACAGCCTTAGTAAATCTGCAGTGCAAGCTTTCTGTGGCATAATAATAACAACAGAAACAAACCAACGAAAACTTTCACAGCAACAAGCTCAAAGATTCACAAGCTTAAAAATCATTTGATCATTTATGACGATTATTTATTATTTATCATCATCAGTATTATTTGTTATCATTAAATGAGCCTGCAATAAATAAATCACACAAATAAAAGTAGTTGATTAAATGTATAGGCTATATCTGTCTTGTCTCCATTTACAGCACGTCATCTCCTAAGATCATTAATTGGGGATTACATCAGCATGTTTGATGTATGCATTTGATTGACTCAATCAATGCACTGGAGAAAACAGCAACCATGTAAAGAGCTGAAGGTCAATCTAAAAACTGACCAGTAATTTTTATTTTTTTAAAATACATTTTTAACAATGTAAAAAAAAGCCCAAAGTTCTTTATTATTAGCAGACTTGTTATGGTTTGTTTACAACTCTTATCTAAGTCAAAGCATCATTAAAAAAATAAAATAAACTGTACTATTTTGATGAATGATACAACACAAGCATCTTCCCTATCCATAGTAAACATCGAGAATGTTAGCAGAGGCTGTAGATTAAGTATAATCTTGCACAGATTGATTTATTTTTTTATAAACCCCTGAATATCACCAGGAGTCACAGGAATTTGATTATTATTATTATTAGTTATATTTCACATTTTCTTTTTCTAGACTCTTAATCTCCAAACAAAAACTAAATAAAACAAACAAATTAATCTAGTATGCACAAATGACAGCTTTAGTCTGTCAGCAGTTTGCATCTGCCTATGACCGCAAGATCTGCAGCGTGACCCTTCTGTGTTATATTGTACTGTCACCACTAGAGGGCACAGTTTGTTGTCCCATATGGTCCCATTAAAATACCGGATGGTTAAGTTGTGCACAAAGAAAAGTAATGACTTGTCGTTATTTCTTGTTTTTCTATTTAAACTCATTTCTCTAGTGAGTCAGGAAGCCATCTTTAAAGTAAGCTTGAGTAGGAGTTGTGATGTGAAATTGATCTGTGCTTAATGAAAGTGTCTGCATCACTAAAGGCCGTAGTGAACCCAGGATTTTGTGATAAACTAATGAGGCAAAATTATCTGGATGCTAGCCGAGACTGCATCTTTCACTGATACAATATCAGACACAATGCACTCAATTGAGCTAGTGACATCACTGTTGGGGGTGGGGTTAGGTGAGCGCAATAAAAAGCGTTGAATGCAGCTCAGATTGCACTGCTCCAGGTCTGCATCCAGACCCTTCTTGAGGTTTGTGGGGCTGTCACTCATGCTAATAAACTCCTACTAAACAGCAAATGAATGCAAAAGATGCTAATTGCGGTTACACAAATTGTCAAAGTGCTCCGAATATAGGCTACATGATTGACTCACGGTGCATTTTCAGCTGATGGGGAGACACTGGTGGGTGAAGTAGCCAAAACAAACTGATTGACCTATATTTTATATATTATGTCTTTTATATTTATATTTATATATATATATATATATATATATATATATATATATATATATATATATATATATATATATATATATATATATATATATATATATATATAATCTACATTTACATTTAGTCATTTAGCAGACGCTTTTATCCAAAGCGACTTACAAATGAGGACAAGGAAGCAATTTACACAACTATAAGAGCAACAATGAATAAGTGATGTAGGCAAGTTTTTTGGGTACAGTTAGTGTGCTATCCAGAGAGGCAATTGCAGATTAGGAAGTGAAGTGGAGACTAAATAGTTGAATTTTTAGTCGTTTCTTGAAAATAGCGAGTGACTCTGCCGTTCTGATGCAGTTAGGGAGTTCATTCCACCAACTGGGCAGATTGAGCGTGAGCGTTCGTGAAAGTGATTTCTTCCCTCTTTGGGATGGAACCACGAGGCGACGTTCATTCACAGAACGCAAGTTTCTGGAGGGCACATAGATCTGCAGAAGTGAGAGCAGATAAGAAGGAGCAAGGCCAGAAGTCACTTTGTAGGCAAACATCAGAGCTTTGAATTTGATGCGAGCAGCAACTGGCAGCCAGTGCAAACGGATGAGCAGCGGAGTGACATTAGCTCGTTTAGGTTCATTGAAGACCACTCGTGCTGCTGCGTTCTGGAGCAGCTGAAGAGGCTTGATAGAGTTAGAGAGTTGAAGTAATCCAGTCTGGAGAGAACAAGAGCTTGAACAAGGAGTTGAGCTGCATGTTCAGATAAGAAGGGTCGGATCTTTCTGATGTTATAGAGTGCAAATCTGCACGATCGAGCAGTTCTAGAAATGTGGTCAGAGAAGTTTAGTTGGTCATCAATCGTTACTCCAAGGCTTTTCACCTTTTTGGATGCAGTAATGGTTGCCCCATCCATCTGGATTGAAAAGCTATGGTGTAAAGTCGGGTTGGCAGAAACTACAAGCATTTCCGTATATATATATATATATATATTTCATAATAATAGTGGTGATATGGTGGCGCAGAGGGTAGCACAATCGCCTCACAGCAAGAAGGTCTCTGGTTCGAGCCTCGGCTGGGTCAGTTGGCATTTCTGTGTGGATTTTGCATGTTCTCCCTGCGTTCGCATGAGTTTCCTCCGGGTGCTCTGGTTTCCCTCATAAGTCCAAAGACATGCGCTATAGGTGAATTGGGTGAGCTAAATTGGCCGTAGTGTATTTGTGTGATTAATAATAATAATAATAATAATAATAATAATAATAATAATACATATACATGCCTAATTAACCAAAGTGACCTAATTTAACGTAATTAACCTACTGTAGTTAACTCTTTAAATTGCATATTAAATTTAATGTTATAGCTTGCTAAATTACAAGCAATGTCATATTTATCAAATTATATTAACAAAATAAACGGGTTTTCAATCAATTATTTAAACGATTATGTTTTAAAATGTGTTGAAATAGTAAATGAAAGGATTTTTTTAAAATGATTGAATTCAGGAGGGCTAATAATTACGACTTCAAACATATAACACAAACATATGACTTTGATGTACTATTAATAGTATTTGTTAGGTCTAGGCATGTGGCGATTACCATTTTCAAGGTATACTGTGGTTGGGGAAAAGTTAAAGTTTTACAACTTTAAAACGTTTTAAATTTATTTATTTATTTATTTATTTTTTTTACTTTTTTAGGACAACAGTATCTCCGGTAGAAAAGATATCTAAAGACGCCCTTTTAAATTGGAAAGAAATCTGTGTTTTTGAAACAAATGATGATGAAAGAAGTCTATAATTCTTTTGAATTATTTAGCTTGATATATTTACTGTTCCAAAATATTTTAAATGTTTTTAAAAATAAAATAATGTGTGTTAAAAGGTGAAAAAGTTGTTGTTTTTTTCCCAGACATTGAAAAAAAAATATTTTTTAGAGCAGAAATCATAATAGGCAAGGCAAGTTTATTTATATAGCACATTTCATACACAGTGGCAATTCAAAGTGCTTTACATAAACAAGAACAAACGAGACAAGTGTAAGAAAATGAAAACAGATAATAAAAATAAAAATTATAAAAAATAGATAAAACAGATAAAAAGGTGTTAAGATATGTCATAAGATAATGAAAAAGAAAAGAAAAACATAATAGTGCGAACTGTCAGACGCAGCACAGTGCTCATTCAGTAAAGGCACAGCTAAACAGATGTGTTTTCAGTCTTGATTTGAACGTGCCTAACGTTGGAGCACATCTGATCATTTCTGGAAGCTGATTCCAACAGCGAGGGGCGTAGTTGCTGAAAGCTGATTCACCCTGCTTTGACTGAACTCTTGGAACTTGAAGTTTATACGATCCTAAAGATCTGAGTGATCTGTTAGGTTTGTATTCAGTCAGCATATCTGTAATGTATTAAGGTCCTAGGCCATTTAGTGATTTATACACAAGTAATAATACTTTAAACTCTATTCTGAATGTAACTGGGAGCCAGTGTAGAGACCTGAGGACAGGTGTGATGTGCTCTGATTTCCTGGTTCTGGTCAGAATCCTGGCCGCAGCATTCTGGATGAGCTGTAACTGTCTGACTGTCTTTTTGGGAAGGCCAGTGAGGAGGCCGTTACAGTAATCCACCCTGCTGCTGATAAAAGCATAAACAAGTTTCTCTAAGTCTTCACTGGAAACAAAGCATCTGATTCTTGCAATGTTTCTGATGATAGTATGCTGATTTACTTACTGCTTTGACATGACTATTGAAACTCAGATCTGACTCCAGGGTCACACCAAGATTCTTGACCTTATTTATTTATTTATTATTATTATTATTATTTTATCATCGTGAAACCATGATATTTTTATCCCAGGCTATCATACCATCAGAATCTTAAACCGGCCCATGCATGCCTAGTTAGGCCCCATTAAGGTTTGTGACGGGTAAAAAATCTTAAACTGTGAGAGTGTGTGACAAAGATCTGTTTTTAATGTGTAAGAGTGTGTGAGTGTAGTATACCTTGTGTGAGAGTAGTATACCCTGTTTGTTCTTAACTCGCTTGTTGTTTTGCCCATCTCTCTCTCTCTCTCTTTTTCTTGTTTACAGACTGGGTGTTTTGCTAAGTGTACAGTACATTGTCCTCTCTCAGGCCAGACAGTATTCAGACAGGATGTTAAAGGCAGTCATTGATCCAGAGCTCTGCTGCAGTCTTTTAAACTGATAGACCCTCAATATATTCAGATTGAGGGAACTGTGTTTGCCTTTACATCTGGATTTATGACCTTGACTCGGTAGAGTATATTGGATAGTGTGTGTGTGAGAGAGAAAGAGTCCTGCGGTTTTTGCATGGATGAATATGATTGTTTCCCTTTGAAGCATGTGTTACCCTTGTTTATGTAAAGAGTGTTAGTGACTTGTGAGCTAATTTGTCTTGTCCCCCCCTTCACCTTCTTTCTTTCTTACTTTCTCTCTCTATCTGTGCTGAAGGAAGGAGGTTATCCTTAAACTTATTAGTGCAGGTACAGTGCATTGAAAATCCATTCAGTGCTGCTGTCACAGCAGTTCTGTTCCATTGAATTAAGTGGGGTCAGTCCAGCAAATCAAAAGATTACACCAGGCTCAGAAAAAGAGCGGATGACACAAACAAACATGCTCACATATGCTAACACAAAACGGTCAAATACATTGGCACAATGAGTCACGACTGGTGGTTGTCACACTGTTAAAAAAAAAATGTGTAACTTATAGGTCTATTCTGACAATTTATGATTTGGGAATTCATTATATGATCTTAATCTCTGACTGTAAGGTTTTGAATGTCATTCATTCATTCAATTTCTTTTCGGCTTAGTCCCTTTATTAATCCGCGGTCGCCACAGCGGAATGAACCACCAACTCATCCAGCAGGTTTTTTTACGCAGCGGATGTGCTTCCAGCCGCTCTTGGAAACATCCAAACACACTCATTCCCACACACTCATACATTACAGACAATTTTAGCTTTAGTCTTTAGACTGTGGGGGAAACCGGAGCACCCGCAGGAAACCCACGCGAACGCAGGGAGAACATGCAAACTCCACACGCAAATGCCAACTGACCCAGCTGAGGCTCGAACCGGCAACCTTCTTGCTGTAAGGCGACAGCACTACCTACTGCACCACTGCGTCGCTGTTTTGGATGTTGATAAGTCTAACCAAGTGATTTTATTGACATTTTTAGCAGTTTAAAACAGTCTGGCTTGGACATCTAAATCATAAGCTATGTTTCCATTCAAAGATGTTAATTAAATTTATGCGCAAAACTGGAATATCACATAAAAGACGTGCGAATGAACCAGCATTTTCATCCAATGAGTCAAAGAGAACAAAATCGTCAAAATAATACTAAAACTGAGATGATTAAGGCATTTTAGAATGAATAAAACAACATTTCAGATGCTTTACAATGTGCTTATTAGGGGTGTCAAAATTAAATGTCTCTTAAATCAAGATTTCTGCAGATGTCATTATGCAAATTTAAGACTTTTAAAGACCTTTTTAAGACCATT
This sequence comes from Danio rerio, assembly GCF_052040795.2. Classification (NCBI taxonomy): domain Eukaryota; kingdom Metazoa; phylum Chordata; class Actinopteri; order Cypriniformes; family Danionidae; genus Danio; species Danio rerio. Next base: position 7,263,822 of record NC_141043.1, read on the forward strand.
GAGTAATACATTTAAGACCTATATCACAATGTCAAAAACATGCATACACATAAAGAGAAAATGCTATTTCGCAAAATTAGAGGCAAAATAAATGTATTCAAATTGAACAGTGCTAAAGGCAGGTTAGATGAACCATTGAACTACAGAAAAAACAAACAAACTAACCTCTTAAGGCTGATTTGTACATTTGCCTGGTGCTGCATTGCACACCTCATGAAATGGATGAGGCTTTTATATTTGACGCGTTCGCCATTGAGATATTCTTTTGAATGACAGGGGGCGGTCAAAAGAAACAGACGGATAAACAGAGAAGTAGTACGTTTCCGGAGCTAGTTCATATCATTAATATCATTGAATATTTTTAAACTAATTGTTTTTTTGTTATTTTTATAATTTATCTTGCTGATTATAAAGATTTTTATAACGTTTTAAGATTTTTTAAATCAAACTTTGATGCATCACTTGCTTTTGTTCATATCTCGGACACTTCTACCTATTAACGTTAAATATTAATGGCGACAGAACATGGATTGCTCTACAATTATATTAAAAAGTACCCTGCTGAAAAAAACAGCTTAAACAAGGCTAGGCTGGTTGGCTGGTTTTAGCTGGTCGACCAGGCTGGTTTTAGAGAGGTTTTGGCCATTTCCAGGCTGGTTTCCAGCCATTTCCATCATTTCCATCCTGGTCTTAGCTGGTCAGGCTGGGAGATGACCAGCTAAAAACCAGCTTGACCAGCCTAGCCAGGCTGGGAGCCCAGCCAAAACCAGCTATGTCCAGCTTAAACCAGGCTGGTCAAGCTGGTTTTAGCTGGATTTAACTGGATATTTTCAGCTGCCGTTTACCACTGTTTATCATCGGTGAATAGCGCCAGAGCCAATCACAACCCTTTCTGTTGAGTGCGTGAGCAATCATAGGGGTGTACGAACACGCTCGACAACGTTCAGAAAGCCAGCGGGATATTTACTTTTGTTTATTTGTTCTAAATGTCATGTTTTGCTAAAAATGTTTGAGCTAAAAATGCTTATGCTCATGTTTTGCTAAAAATGCTCATGTTCTGTGCATGTACTTGAGTTTTTAAAGGTGCAGTTCATATATCTGACTGCTTGTATTAAAATACAAAAATGTATTACAAATAATTTATAAATATATTTATTAGGGATGCAACAATACAGTTAGCCCACGGTTCAATACATACCTCGGTTTTTTAACACGGTTTTCGGTTCGGTTTGGTTCTCATGGCTTGACGTGTGTTTTTTTTTATTCTATAGGCAATAGGAACAGTAAGGGGTTAAGGAGAAAAAAATAAAAACGATTTATTGCAGTTCTCATTTTGTTTTACTTAAAAGCCAAGAAAAGTACAGTAGTTCCTAGTGTATTGTATAAAAAAAAAATTTAACACTGAAATCTCACAGCTGCTGGTAGTCCATGTACAAACTGGGGAACACATAAATTCCTACACTTTGAAAATAAACATATATGTGAAGTTAATAAAGATAAATTGGCCATTTAAAAAAAAACATATTTATACTTCAGCAAACATAAATAAACCATCTTAATTATCTCGGTGCTGAAAAAATGCGAGACTGTAGTCTGTAATGCTTTTATAAAATGACAAAAGCCCACATTTCCAATCACCGAAAACGGCTGCAAATCTTTATCAATAAACACCCGCACTGCCTTTGTTTTTTTATGTCTCTCAGAACCAGTTGGGTATGTTTGCTTGAAAGATTCAGTGAGGGATTGGTGCTATTTGGAGGACTTTATTACCTTCTCCTGCCTTCAGACCAGTGGCGTAGCGGACGGGCACGCACGTAGCGTAATAAGAGGCCCCCGCGTCGTCATGATTTTCAATAATTGTAAATCCGGCAACCGCAATAATCAAACTCTTGGGAACAACTGTGGTCGGAACCAAAGTTCAAAGGTCTGTGTTCTCTGAACACCTCTCAAGCGGTGGACTACTTCATTCTGAATGCTTGCCGCCGAGCCGCGTTATAGCTCATACCATAAAGTTGACTTGATTTCAACTATCCTCGACGGCCACACAGGAGTAGACGTGCCGCGCTGTTTCTCGCCGCCGGCACTCATTAAAAATGAATGACTTCTGGCTACTTTGACGCTCTCGCTGCTTTCGGTTTGTGATCGCTCCTCAGTTTGTGAAGGCTTCCCCGCGTTGTCGCTCCACCCCGCCCCCTTTCCCGCTCCTCAATTTGTGATCGCTTCCCCATGTTGTCTCTCACCCCCCCACCCCCTTCATCAGGGGGCCCCGTCAGTGATCCCTGCAGGGGGGCCTCCGCATTTTGCGCTACGCCACTGCTTCAGATTGCTGGGTGATGGCGGTGCAGATGTGCAGTCATGGTTATACGTGTAAGACAATGCTTGTACACAGTTATTTTTGTTCACCATTTTTTTCTTTTATTGGCATTATACTTACCGGCAAAACCGAAATATCCTCACCCCGCAGATTTGAAAGACACCGGCGCTTCCTTGTACTGTTGCCTCACTTCGCCGGCGCTTCCTTGTAATTTTGCTTCAGCCTAACTCAGGGCCGGAGTGGGACTCATTTTCAGCCCTGGAGTTTCAAGCCAGACCGGCCCACCTCAGTTCACGACTGTCTGTATTAAAATTAGGTCATTTCCAATTCAGTTTCTAGTGACACTACCACGTCTTTTTCAAGAAAACAGCTGCTTTAGAAATTCAAATGTTCAAAAGCCCTAACAATATTATATGTCTGAACAATAAAAATGAAAAAAAAAAAAAATTTATTTTTCAGATGAGATTCGAACACGTGTCGGATGGCGTAGTAATGCAACCTGTTTACCACTGGTCAACTACAGCGCTAATGCAGGGAGAGTAAAAAAAGTATTGGACTGTGACCTGCAAGACACGGTATTACTTTCTATTAATGGCTTAATCTTTTTCTCCCCTTTTAGATTTCTGATCAAGTTATGTCAGATTTATTAATGTAGTGAATCCTCTGATTTTCATTAATCAGGTGTATTATTCATTAATATTAATTATTCGAATTTGCTGTTTGGAGTCGAATGATGATAGTTAACGTTACATCTTATTAACGTTAGTTAACCTACAGGCTGTATTTTGCTCACGGGGCTGCGAGAAAATAAATAAGAAGAGCGAAGCTGCGGCAAAATAATGAATAAAAAGAGTGAAGCTATGGTCAAATAAATAAATAGATGAAAAAAGTGCGACAGCTGAGAGTGCAAGCAGCTAGGGACACCGGCCCTCATGGCCAAAAAAAACAGACCAGCCCACCAGGAATTCTTCCGGTGCTCCCCATTAGCCAATCCGGGCCTGGCCTAACTTCACCGCCGCTCGTAATGTTAAAGTGTGGAATGATGGTCAAGCGCCCCCTAACTTTAGAGCATAGGGATTGGATATTTACTCGCGGGGAGGAGTTTCCTCATCTCAGCTCATCAAGCATCTTGAAGGGGCGGGACATGTCAAATATAGAGAGCATTTGATTGGAGAAGATGTGATGAGTAAAAACATACATTTAGGCTGAAGTGACAAACCGCAAGCTTCGGATGTTTATATTGCTAATTTTGTCACTGTTGTGAAGCACACTAGCCTATAGATATCCTTAAAACAAGCATGATACTGATATTAATATCTAACAACTTTAATTTAAATGTCATTGATGCATTTTTACAGAGTAATTATTAAATTTTGATGAGTTATAAAATGAGGTTTCCCCTGAGATTTGAAGACTAATATTTGGGTTTGAGAAATATAGGATGCATTTCTGAAATTTGGTTGATCTGGCATTGAATGGCTCTACTGTATGTCCATTATACTAAAACAATAGCACTAACAGAGTTTTAATAACCCAACAGGGTTAAATAACCTCCGGGTATTTGACTGATGTTGTTTAGATACTTAAATACAGATTGGTAACATTAGTAGAGACATTAGCGTGGAGCTGTTGCTGTTGTGTAGCTTGTGTGTGTGTGTGTGTGTGTGTGTGAGAACACTGTGACCTTTAAGACTGTGCCGTCAGCAGAAACATCCACCTGTCTGATTATTGCTCCTGTCATTTCCTAAAACGAATGTGTTACACTCTGAGAGCACTTTGAAGGACGCTGTGTAGCACGTGTGTATTTGTCTTGTAATTCTGTATCTGTCCATGTATTTATGTCTAAATCAGATGTGTGTGTGTGTGTGTGTGTGTGTTTGTGGTTATGGGAATGTTGGCTGAGCGTTTTAATTAATTCAGTGTCCTGGGTCATTGATCCTGTGCTAATTCTGGTCTGTTCTCATATATTTATGCCCCCAACGCTAACACAAATTAAACAATTATTACTAAATGATTTTATTACAGATTTTAAAGTACTTACCATAAATATGCAAAGTATATCACTTAATAAATTATTAGGACTAGATAAATACAAGAGAACCAACATGTAAATTAAATAATCAGTGCTTTGTTTTATTTCTCTCTACTAACAGTATTCAGGTGTAGAAATTGAATAAAATAATGACAAATAAAACAACTAAATAATTTAATTACAGTTTTTATAGTACTTTTTTCCCTCTATCTATGTGTGTGTTGCTGAAATATGACAAATATTTACTTTAAAACATAAAACATGAAAAAAAAAAACTTCTTTTGATAATCAATATAATTTATTTGAAGAGTTCAGGTGCAAAAACCTTTAAGTGCCATCTAATTGTCTTCTACAAAGAGCATTTTTCTCTGCCTCCTAAGTTTGTTTAGTTATTTTCTATTAAAATAGCGGAAAATAACCTATTCTTTGCCATAAAAATCAAAATTGCTGAAAATTTCAGATGTTTTTTTTTTTTTTTTTGCATCTTAACTCATTTAAACTTTGCTTCTCAATCAATACAACACCTTACATCTTGGTTTGAATATAACTATACACTCTTACATCATTTTGTTTATGTAGAACCATAAATAAACACATTGAACCTACTAATAAATTATTAGAATAGGATAAATACAAGAGAACCAACATATAAATTAAATAATCATTGCTTTGTTTTATTTCTCTCTACTAACAGTATTCAGGTGTAGAAATTGAATAAAATAATGACAAATAAAACAACTAAATAATTTAATTACAGTTTTTACAGTACTTTTTTCCCTTCTATCTATGTGTGTGTTGCTGAAAATTACAAATATTTACTTTGAAACATAAAACATGAAAAAAAAAAACTTCTTTTGATAATCAATATAATTTATTTGAAGAGTTCAGGTGCAAAAACCTTTAAGTGTCATCTAATTTTCTTCTACAATGAGCATTTTTCTCTGCCTCCTAAGTTTGTTTAGTTATTTTCTATTAAAATCGTGGAAAATAACATTCTTTGCCATAAAAATTAAATTACTGAAAACTTTAGATGTTTTTTTGCATCTGAACTCACTTAAACTTTGCTTCTCAATCAATATAACACCTTACATCTTGGTTTGAATATAACTATACACTCTTACATCATTTTGTTTATGTAGAACCATAAATACACACATTAGACCTACTAATAAATTATTAGGATTGGATAAATACAAGAGAACCAACATATAAATTAAATAATCAGTGCTTTGTTTTATTTCTCTCTACTAACAGTATTCAGGTGTAGAAATTGAATAATATAATGACAAATAAAACAACTAAATAATTTAATTACAGTTTTTACAGTACTTATTTCCCTTCTATCTATGTGTGTGTTGCTAAATATTACAAATATTTACTTTAAAACATAAAACATGTAAAAAAAAAAACTTCTTTTGATAATCAATATAATTTATTTGAAGAGTTCAGGTGCAAAAACCTTTAAGTGCCATCTAATTTTCTTCTACAATAAGCATTTTTCTCTGCCTCCTAAGTTTGTTTAGTTATTTTCTATTAAAATCATAGAAAATAAACTATTCTTTGCCATAAAAATTTAAATACTGAAAATTTCAGATGTTTTTTTTTTTTTTTGCATCTAAACTCATTTAAACTTTGCTTCTCAATCAATATAACACTTTACATCTTGGTTTGAATATAACTATACACTCTTACATCATTTTGTTTATGTAGAACCATAAATAAACACATTAGACCTACTAATAAATTATTAGGATTGGATAAATACAAGAAAACCAACATATAAATTAAATAATCAGTGCTTTGTTTTATTTCTCTCTACTAACAGTATTCAGGTGTAGAAATTAAATAAAATAATGACAAATAAAACAACTAAATATTTTAATTACAGTTTTTACATTACTTTTTTTCCTCTATCTATGTGTGTGTTGCTAAATATGACAAATATTTACTTTAAAACATAAAACATGTAAAAAAAAAAAACTTCTTTTGATAAACCAATATAATTTATTTGAAGAGTTCAGGTGCAAAAACCTTTAAGTGCCATCTAATTTTCTTCTACAATGAGCATTTTTCTCTGCCTCCTAAGTTTGTTTAGTTATTTTCTATTAAAATCGTGGAAAATAACCTATTCTTTGCCATAAAAATTAAATTACTGAAAACTTTAGATGTTTTTTTGCATCTGAACTCACTTAAACTTTGCTTCTCAATCAATATAACACCTTACATCTTGGTTTGAATATAACTATACACTCTTACATCATTTTGTTTATGTAGAACCATAAATACACACATTAGACCTACTAATAAATTATTAGGATTGGATAAATACAAGAGAACCAACATATAAATTAAATAATCAGTGCTTTGTTTTATTTCTCTCTACTAACAGTATTCAGGTGTAGAAATTGAATAATATAATGACTAATAAAACAACTAAATAATTTAATTACAGTTTTTACAGTACTTATTTCCCTTCTATCTATGTGTGTGTTGCTAAATATTACAAATATTTACTTTAAAACATAAAACATGTAAAAAAAAAAAACTTCTTTTGATAATCAATATAATTTATTTGAAGAGTTCAGGTGCAAAAACCTTTAAGTGTCATCTAATTTTCTTCTACAATAAGCATTTTTCTCTGCCTCCTAAGTTTGTTTAGTTATTTTCTATTAAAATCATAGAAAATAAACTATTCTTTGCCATAAAAATTTAATTACTGAAAATTTCAGATGTTTTTTTTTTTTGCATCTGAACTCATTTAAATTAAACCTTACATCTTGGTTTGAATATAACTATACACTCTTACATCATTTTGTTTATGTAGAACCATAAATACACACATTAAACCTACTAATAAATTATTAGGATTGGATAAATACAAGAGAACAAACATATAAATTAAATAATCAGTGCTTTGTTTTATTTCTCTCTACTAACAGTATTCAGGTGTAGAAATTGAATAATATGATGACAAATAAAACTGTATGGCACTCTACCATATAAATTAAATACTATGAATCTTTGTTAATGATACAAAACTGTTTGTGTCTTGTACCTGAATGCATTGAACTCATTTAGAATGTTTAGCGGGCCTTAAAAACCTCAGCAAAATGCAAATGATAAGTGTTTCAGCTCATTTTACAATTACAATGGTCTCGTTTTCTTCCATTCCATTTTTTGACTAGTATTAAAAAAAAATGTATATGCACACTGTGATGTTGATTTTGGAGCTCTTTGTTGGCAGAATGGTTCTGTGTTTGAATCAATGCCCAGTGACTACCATCAAGTCTTTCCAAAATTAGCTTCTCTTGCTGTATTATCCATAATCCTTATTTATTTATTGAAATACATTTTTTCTTTCTCTATTTGTCAATGAGTAGTCTAAATCACTAAGAATGAATTGTGAACACACTGCTAGCAATGCTTATTGTGATGTCTGTTCAGAAATGATTCACAAAAATCTGAAGAACTTTGGCATCATCTCTAAGAGGCTTCAAAAGACCTACTTGCTAAGCGATACAATGCTGTTCAAAGTTTTAGGCACTTGTGTAAAAATGCTGTAAAATGATCAAAAATAATGCATTAACTTACAGTATACACTCACTGGCCACTTTATTAGGTACATCTTATTAGTACTGGGTTAAACCTCCTGTTTTGCCTTCAGACCTGCCTCAATCCTTTGTTGCATAGATTCAACAATGTACTGGAAATAATCTTCAGAAGTTTTGGTCCATATTGACATGATAGCATCATGCAGTTGCTGCAGATTTGTTGGCTGCGCGTCCATGATGCAAATCTCCCATTCCACTACATCCCAAAGGTACTCTATTGGATTGAGATCTGGTGACTGTGGAGGCCATTTGAGTACAGTGAACTCATTGTCGTATTCCAGAAACCAGTCTGAGATGATTTGCGCTTCATTGTAATCAAGTTGATCCTGTTTATGAGACACAAATAGACAAAAATGTGGCCTTTGTTGTTTGATATTCAAGTCATAATTTATTACATAAACATCAATATATTTACATATTTTAACTGTACATTGCTTATCTCTCTCTCTCTCTTTTGTTTCTTGTCCTCTGATTAAACTGATAGACAGATGGCCATCATCTCTCCACAGTCAATCCTCTGGATGGAAGAGCGGAATCGGCTGCTCTCTCAAATGAGGTTGGTGAGCATGAGGTAAAATGTGCCAATTAAAGTGTACCTAAACTGTGCTCTTACTCAGGGATTCTCAACCTGTGGGCTGCGGTCTACTAGTATCAGAGTTGCATATCTCCGTTGATTCACAAACTATAGGTGCTCTCTTCTTGTGAACTTTTTAGAATTTCAGTATAGTTGTCCAAATGAGTGTTTTATAGGGATGTAACGGTATTGTAAATACCGTCATACCGCAATATTCAATTTTTTCGATATTACCGAAGTCGCATGACTCGGTAAAACTATAGGTCTTCAGAGAAAATTTGCTCAGGCGAATGAAGCAAACGGGAGGTAGCTGAAACTTCATTTCCCATCAGCCCCGGCGTGGCCATAATCCTTTGCGGTCTGTTGTCGCTACAGATCCAGTAATGCGGAAATGGAGTGTGCTGCCAGTAGCGGAGATGAAAAAAAGATGGAAATGATCGAACCTAAAGCAGTGTTGTCGCCGCGCGCGTGCTGAATAGCGGTGCTGTCGCGCGCGTTCTGATCAGCTGTGATGTCGCGCGCGTATTGTAAAGCGCCGAGGCGGGGTTGAGCGCGCATACTCAAGAGAGGTGTTGTCGCGCGCCTACTGAAGGGCTGGACTGGACGGAGGTTGTGTCGCGTCGCGGGGGCACTTTTGATCGTTTTGGAAGGGCATTTTCTATCAAGGACTAAAAAGGGCATGCACACTGCACAGGTTGAGCCCTATGTGTGCACGTGCCTGCAAGTTGGGGAATACGACTAATAACAGTCATGGGGACTGCAGAAACACAGCACACTGTTCAGATTGATGCAGACATTGACTTGTACCGCAAAGAGATCTCTATCTCACTCATGGTTTGTCTTCTCAAGTGGGGGAAAGACAATGCACAACGTTACCCCACTGCTGTCAACATGGGCCAAGTCATATCTCTCTGTCCCAGAATCCTCAGTCCCAAATGAGAGGGGTTTTTTCTGTTGCAGGGGACATTGTAAATACCCAGAGATACCAGCTTTTACCAGATTATAATTATATGATAATTTTTCTTTAAACCCATCTCTATCTAAGTGAGTGATTAAATGTTGAATGTGATGAGTTTTCAACAATACTAAATTGAAACTTTATTTTTTTACATGGTTTAATAATTTTTTTGTTATTAAAATTGAAGTTCCTGTTTCAAAGCTAACAGATAGATGGCTAATTTGTATGTCATTGACACTTTTGGCACTTTTTTGGAGTATTTTCAAAAGTTTTTTTTTCCTGTAAATGATTCAATAAATACCGTACCGTGACATTCATACCGAGGTATTACCGTACCGTGAAATTCTGATACCGTTACATCCCTAGTGTTTTATAATGCGAGTGCGAGTATTTTATAACTGACGTGCACACATACAGGAGGATCTAGCAAGACTTGGTGGTAAGATCGGTTTCGCAGGTGGGCCCCACATGGGCAATCCCAGGTGGGCTCCACTCCTTTCCCAGAAAGGCCAGGTGGGCCCCACATGGGCATTCCCTGGTGAGCTCCACATGGGCTTTCCCAGGTGGACCCCCCTTTGAAATTGTTGCAAATTTATTAAAAATAAAAACCTGAAAAATTACATGTACATAAGTATGAACACTGTAGGAATTACAATAGTTTGCAAATGTGCCTCCCACTTGTTAAGGGTCCAAAAGTAATTGGACAATTGGCTTCTCAGCTGTTACATGGCCAGGTGTGTTATTTCCTCATCCCAATTACAATAAGCAGATAAAAGGTCTAGAGTTCATTTCAAGTGTGCTATTTGCATTTGGAATTGGTTACTTTCAACTTTCAAGATGAGATCCAAAAAGCTGTCACAATCAGTCAAGTAAACCATCCTTAGGCTGAAAAATAAACTCATCAAAGAGTTAGCAAAAACATTATCTGGCCAAAACAACTGCTTGGAACATTCTTAAAAAAATGCAGAAGTGAGCTCAGCAGCACCAAAAGACCCAGAAGACCATGAAAAACAACTGTGGTGATCAACCAAAGAAATATTTCCCTAGTGAAGAAGACACCTTGCACAAGAGTTGGCCAGACCACAAAAACTCCCCAGCAGGTAAGTGTATTTGTGTCTAAGTCAACAATAAAGAAAAGACTACACCAGAGTGAATATAGAGGGCTCACCACAAGATGTAAACTATTGGTGAGCCTCAAAAACAGGAAAGCCAGATTAGAGTTTTAAAAATGCCTTCACTGTGCTGGGACAACATCCTATGTACAGATGAAATCAAGATCAACTTGTACCAGAGTGATCAGAAGAGTATGGAGAGGGAAATTAACTGCTCATGATCCTAAGCAGTAAAGCATGGTGGTGGTAGTGTCAATTGCGTGGCCATGTGTGGCTGTCAATGGAACCAGTTCTCTTGTATTTATTGATGATGCAGGATAAATTCTGAAGTGTTTCAGTCAAAATTTTTGCTCATATTAAGTCAAATGCTTCAAAACTCAATGGACAGTGCTTCACAATGCTGATGGAAAATAACCCAAAGCATACTGCAAAAGCAACCAAAGAGTTTTTGAAGGGAGAGAAGTGGAATGCTAAGCAATGGCCAAGTCAGTCACCTGATCTGAATCCGATTGAGCATGCATTTCACTTGCTGAAGTCAAAGCTGAACGGAAAATGCCTCCAAAACAAGCAGGAACTGAAGACAGGTGCTGTGGAGGCCTGGCAGAGCACCACCAGGAATGAAACCCAGTGGCTGGTGATGTCTATGCATTCCAGACTTCAGGCTGTAATTGAGAGCGTAGGGTTTGCACCTAAAAAAATGAAAAATAAAGTTTGATTTATGATTATTATTCTGTCCAATTACTTTTGGTCCCTTAACAAGTGGGAGGCACATATGCAAACTGTTGTAATTCCTACACCGTTAACCTGATTTTGATGTAAATAACTTTATATTAAATCTAAAAGTCTGCAGTAAAACCAGCCTGATCTCACGAGGAAAATTAGTATTTTAAACTTTGTATTGAAACTAAGTTTAGCGTTAAAAAGTATTTTACGTTTTGTAAGATTGGTGGCTAATTCGTACGAATTCGTATGAGTTCAGTCATACGAAAATGTACAATTTTAAAAAGAAGGCGTGGCACCTAACCCCACCCCTAACGCCAACTGTCATTGGGTGATGAGCAAATCGTACTAAATTGTACGAATTACATTGTACGAATCAATACGAATTAGCCACTAAATCAAAAAGTTACGAATTGCAGTGAGATTGCGAACACATCTAGTTTATTTTAAATCCATTGTGTTGGTGTATAGAGCCAAAAATGTTAAAAATCTGTCAATGTCCAAATATTTATGGATCTAACTGTATATAAATTGAAGAACACTGGACCCAGAATGGAACCCTGCGGGACACCGCACAAAAGAGGGGCAGATGTTGACATAAAATCTCCAACAGACACTTAGAAAACTAGTTTGAAACAATATATTTGACTGGGATTAACCAACACAATTCGTAACTTTTCCATTTAGTGGCTAATTCGTATGAATTCGTACGATCTAATTCGTACAATTTAGTACGATTTGCTCATCCCCCAATGACGGTTGGGGTTAGGGGTGGGGTTAGGTGCCACGCCTCCTTTTTAAAATCGTACCATTTCGTACGACTGAACTCGTACGAATTCTTACAAATTAGCCACCAAACTGGCAAAACGTAAAATAATTACGTTTTCTCGTGAGATCAGGCTGAACATAAATTGACACGAAAACTGGTGATGATCTTTTTTCACATTATTGTATGATTTATTGTTATATACTATTTAGTATATTGTAGTATAACGGCCACTTTACTAATATGAAAACTTAAATTTTCAACATCAAAAGTTGCTACTGGACTCAAGGTCCCATAATGCAGTTCGACAGTAAAATTTAATGGGAAAAACTTATGAATCATAAAATATGAGAACCTGTTAATTAACATATTTGTTTTACAGTGTGTTTGTTGATATAATAGTATTCATCTGAAGAAAAAGCTGACTATCATTATTAACCGAGTTGCTGGCCTAGACTCTTTGCACCCCATGGCTTGCATTTTCCCCATAATAATTCAGGAATGATCTTAAGCCAAACAATATCCACTCACACCTTTCACACTTCTTTCCTGTTTCAAGCATTTAAGCATCTTGTTTTGCGTCCAACCTTTGCACTTACCACAACAAAGCAGGCAAAATAACAACAAAAACCTTATTAGTTCAATCACCTATGGCTTCCTCCCTTCATGCGGTTTCTGCGCGCACTAAATCTGAGAATAATGCATCGGCATCATTAGGTCCATGTTAATGTGAAGCTGGAGCCTCTGCGCTATCGAGCGCCGCATAATGTATTAAATTTGATGCTGGAGATCTTTCCAGATTGAAATTGATGAGCTTCAGAATTGTTCTGGCTGACTGATGGAGCCGAACTGAGCGTGCGGACAAGCTGAAGTCATAAACCTCAGCCTGAACCACATCATTGCGGCTTTACGGCAGATTCAAACTCAATTGATGTCTGGAGCCAAAGAAAGAGTGATGATAAAAGTAAATCATGATGTTTTGTGTCGCACAAAGCTGGAAAACCTAAATACAATCAGGGTACAAGAAAAGAGACAACATATCAATGCGAACGGACTCGGGACCAGAGCAGACTCTGTATCTGTGATGTGTTGTGTGGAATGGGAAGCAGGGAGAGTAATGGGAAGAAATTCTCCAATTTGGTTCCCTATCGATTTCTTCGTCTCTCCTTCTCCTGTCCTCTCGCAGTCACATGGCAGGAAAACCACTAACATACAAGACGTCACCTGGTTATGGCTGCGTGTTGACAAGAGCCGAAGGGAAAAGACAATGAGGCCTCGAGGAAGCTGTAAAACAGGCTGACGTGAGCATTAAGTTAATTTATTGTGTTAATTGTCTAAAAAAGGATTGGTTCAATCCTATGGTCTCCAGCAGCAGCTGTGAGGCCCTCATGGAGGACAGCGGCGTCAGCAGTCTTGTGCTAAAACTGTTAAAATAGCCGGTCAGTTCAAAATCTTGATTAATTTATCATTAGATTAGTGACTGTGATGCGCTTGGGTGACAAAGTTTAAACACACACTTTGACCCGCTGCGGGTTTGAATGCCTGCCCAGGTCCGGAGAAACTCAATTGGGTAATTTTCAGACTGGGTGAGCCGATCGCGGCTAATAAAATCAGCAGTTCTCAAAGCTATTACACAGAGGAATCTGAAGGAAAAAAAAGTGCAGACCTCTTGATCTGGATGTTTCACTGAAGGTTATGATCGATATTAAGGTGTAAAGCTGCTTTCTTTACACTTGTTAGTCTGTGATTGCCAAATCTTTTGTCATTGTTGTGTATAAGTTGAAAAAAAATTGAAAGGAGGTATTTACACATGGAATTAAAGGGATGGTTCACCCAAAACTGAACACTGGCTGTTTCTCAGTATGCGTTCTTCAGCTGTCTTGCGTCCTCGTGTTCTCGTGCAATGTCATCATCAGCTGCCTAAGTTTAGTTCCAATACTTAAGAGTGCAAGAACAGAGGACGCGTGAAACTTCCCTGATGTGATCTTGATATCGAGGACGCACGGATGCAGACTTGAGCACCGAACTCGCTCAGTTCAGATCAGAGAGGTCGTTCCTCCCAATCACGGCTCTCCAGGTACCACTGTCATTACCCACGTGGGCATTGAAGTCCCCCAGTAGAACAATGGAGTCCTCAGTCTGGGCACCTTCCAGCACCACTCCCTAGGACTCCAAGAAGGACGGGTACTCTGCACTGGTGTTTGGCCCGTAGGCACTTACCACAGTGAGAGACTTATCCCCGACCCGAAGGCGCAGGGAGGCGACCCTCTCGTTCACTGGGGAAAACTCCAACACATGGCTGCTAAGTTGGGGAGCTATAAGCAAGCCCACACCAGCCCACTGCCTCTCGCTGCAAGCAACTCCAGAGTAGAAGAAAGTCCAGCCCTTCTCAAGAAGTTGAGTTGGAGGTGGAGGTGAGCCCAACTATCTCTAGTCGGTATCGTTCAACCTCCCGCACAAGCTCGGGCTCCTTCCCTCCCAGTGAGGTGACATTCCATATCCCAAGAGCCAGTTTCTGTGCCTGATGAGTTGTCGTAGTCCTAACCTTCGACCACCACCCGTTCCACAATGCACCGGCCCCTAACGGCTCCCCCTGCAGGTGGTGGGCCAGCGGGAGAATGGTCCCACGTCGCTCCTTCGGGCTAAGCCAAGCCGGGTTCCCTTGGAAAAAACCCTGCCACCAGGTGCTTGCATACGAGCCCCAACCCCAGTCCTGACTCCAGGGTGGGGCCTCGGCTACGCCATACCGGGCGCATCACAGTCCTTGATGTTTTAGAACTCATAAGGGGTTTTTGAACCGCACTTAGTCTGACCTGTCACCTAAGACCTGCTTGCCTTGGGAGACCCTACCAGGGGCATTAGCCCCCGACAACAAAGCTCTTAGGATCACTCAGGCACTCAAACCCCTCCACCACGATAAGGTGGTGGTTCAGGGAGGAGTAAATCATATTAATTACATTAATATAAAATATTAAATATATTATATATAATATATATTTTATAAAAAAAGTATTAATATAAAAATAAATATTTATATTTTTTAGATAATATATTGGCTATCAATCTCTAAATCGAAAGTGTTATGAAATATTATTTTATCCTTCTTTTTCCTACTATGGATGCCAGTAGCTACTGGTTTCTAACATTCTTCAAAATATTTTCTTTTTGGGTTTAACAAAAAAAAAAAAAAAAAAAAAAAAAAAACAGAAAGGTTTAGAACTAAAACCGTGTAAATAGTGAGTCAGTTTGCTATTTTGGGCAAACTATCCCTTTAAGATGCATTTTTGTTAGCCTGAATCAATTAATTAAAACCTTTGGATAGAAAATGGACCTGAAATTAGTGCAGGTAATGAAGAACTCTGTTGGAAAGTGTCTCTCTAGAACTAGAAGTGAGGAACATTGCTACAGATATCAAATATGTTACATTTATTTTACTAGAGGGAAGCATCAAATCTGTTTTATGTCAACACTTTTTAATAACAACTCAACTCAGCTCAATAGTATCATACTTTTTCTCTCAGTGGATACCTAAAAAACATGGTTTCCTTTTTGACGTGCAGTGCTGAGTTATGCTTTTAAAAAAAAAGGTAGTATACAGCAACATTGTGAAATATTAGCCTGTATTTTGGGAAGACGAAGGGTTACTTTTTACTCAGAATTTTAAGTAGTATTCAAAACTGATCCTTTTACTACCACTACATTTGTATTTCTTTTTTTTTTTAACAAAACCTATTCATTATTACTTTTTAATGATACTTACAGCTTTGTAATGAAATAACCTGAAGTACAACAAATGACTAAGTCATTAAAATTATCAGCAGATGATTAAACAACCACACAAGCATCATCACTAGCTACAGTTATTACTAAAACGTTTATTTTTGTACAACAACTACTAAAGTTGTTCTCCCTGCAAAAAAAAAAAAAAAATCCAGCTTAAACCAGCCTAGGTTGGCTGACCAGGCTGATTTTAGAGGGGTTTTGGCCATTTCCAGACTGGTTTCCAGCCATTTTCAGCCTGGTCCTAGCTGGTCAGGCTGGAAACTGTCCAGCTAAAACCAGCTTGACCAGCCTGGTTTAAGCTGGACATACCATTTTAATTTTATTGTTGAGGTACAAGGTCTGATTCATGAGGTCTGAGTGTGTCTTTGTAATAACTGAAATGTTTTTGTATGTTATTTTATATTAAGTGGCCTTAACTAATATGTATTTACACAGAAATTGATAGTTTGTTACAATGTACTTATTGTGTAAATACATGTATTTATTGTGTACTTATGCTTGATTAAATACAAGTATGTAATTACATCTGTAGTTAACTTAAGTAGTTACATTTGTAAATACACTGCTGACCATTCCCTACACCTTAACCCATCTTTAAACCTACCCATGCAACCAAACCTGTTCATAACCCAACCTCTGTCTCAACTCAAAAGCACCACAAGTGTTCTCAAATACATCATAAACACAGTAAGTACATTGTGTTTATTTTTTGATGCAAGTACATAGTAGTTAAGGACACTCAATATAAAGTAGGACCCATAACTCTGTTAAGGAATTAGGTATCTATCCTGTTTTCATTTATTCAATCATTTTCTTTTCGGCTTAGTTCCTTTATTAATCTGGGGTCACCACAGCGGAATGAACCGTCAACTTATCCAGCATATGTTTTACGTAGCAGATGTCCTTCCAGCTTCAACCCATCTCTGGGATCTTTCCTGTTTTCACTTCTCCTTATTAAAATAATATCATAATAATATTAATAATAATAATATTATTAATAATATCTCCTTATCCAATTCACCTATACCACATGTCTTGTCGGGGAAACGGTAGCACCCGGAAGAAACCCATGTAACCATGGGGAGAACATGCAAACTTCATACAGAAATGCCAACTGACCCAGCCGGGGCTCGAACCAGCGACCTTCTTGCTGTAAGGCAATTGTGCTACCCTCGGCGCCACCATTCTGCCCGATTTTATCCATTGTTTATGTAATTGCAATGCTTTGGCAATACCTGACAAGTTATGCTAATCAAGCACTTTTGAATGGAAGTGGATTGAATGGAGTGAGAAAGAGAGATATAGTGATAGAGAGGGAGAACAATCCTCTCATAACTCACCTGTGCAGGTGTAAAAGAGGGTAAGATGTCAAGGTGCTTATGTGTGTGTGTTTGCACGCTGATGTCTCTATTTGCTAAACATGACTCAGATTTTCTATGCAAGAATTCTTTCACCCTGAGCACATAAGAGAAACAATTCTCTCTTCTACACTTGTAGAGTTTGTATTTGGCACACACCGATACTATGCACATAAAGTTCCTATTATTGAATTGTGTGTGTGTGTTGTGAATGGCAGAGAGCAGCTGGTGTGTGAAGGAGGATGGAGACAGAGGATAGGCAGCATTAGGGGAGCGGAGCGGCAGAATTTAGTGCTTGGTTACTTCAGCAGCTCCGTCTCTCTGCTCCTCGCTCCTTCAGGGTCCTGTACGAGGCAGAGCACTGCTGATCCAGGGTCTTTTTTTATACAGTGCTCAACCTCTGTAGCGCAGAGCTGTGTAACTGCAGTTTAGAGAGCTTAACCATGCAACTCCAACACCTTCAGGAAATTTAGCATGTGAGAACAAATCGGAGGCCACTTGCTGCATATGTATGGACACATTAACTTCAGTCATGGTCTTCGGTTAATCTAGATTAATCACACATTTGAATTGTACGTTTTGAAGAAATGTGTGACAACTTAGTTTAAAGGTGACCTACTATGCCCTTTATTACCAGATGTCAAATAAGTATATGGTGTTCATGGTTTCCGCTCCATTTGTTCTTCCATGGCGAGGCGCCATGCCAAAATTCATCCCGCCACGGCTACATTACAGCTTCTCATTCAAAACATTTTATTTTTTTAATAGCGGGTAATAATCGCAGCAAAACGTATTAAAGGGTAAGTGAATTATAACAGCACAAACTTTTCTGTAACTGTAGTAGTGCTGTGCGTCATTTGTTTAACGCTTTAAGTTGACGTGCTGACTGACTGACTCACTGACAGGCGCGTGATGCGTGAGGCCAGCAAACACGACGTATTGCTGTTTCACTTCAGGACGCATTAATATCGACATTCATAAATATTCCTAGCAAATCTAATAAAAACTGGAGACGTACTCGTTACATAAACGCACTAATGCAGCGTTTATTTAAGAGCGCACAAGAAGATCTGCGCGCTCTTGAAGCGGCTTATATTTGAGGGGGCGTGCAAGAAGTTTTTTGCACGAGCAGAGGAAATCGGCACGCAAGCAAAGAGATCCACATGCTGTAGGCTATTACATAAATGCGATCTCGACTTCTAATATTGCGCTCACGACAGTTGTCATTGAAATGACCCACAGGTTGATCTGTGTAAAAAAAAGGCCCACCGCCACAGGTGGAAAAAATCCTAGAGGAAACATTGGTGTTCCTTGTGTGTGTGTGTGTGTGTGTGTGTTGTGTGTGTGTGAATGTGAAGCTTCAGCTCAAAATACCACATTAATATATATTTTTTTACTCTTTGATGCAATTTGTGGGTCGCTTTAAATTGAATTCAAATTGTGCTCTTTTTCCAAAGAGGGCGGAGCTACAAACACCTGTGTGTCACCCTAGCAGCAGATTCAAAACAGGACTAACGTTATCGAAAATAACGAAAATGTCAAAAGAAGAGTCTCAGAAGGAATACAGTGTTCATTTGTGCAACTCCACATACAGTTATGTCCATAAGTATTTGAACGCCCACACAATTCTAACTTTTTTGGCTGATATACACCAACACAATAGATTTGACATTTATTTATTTTTATTTACATCCAAATCAGGTGAATGCTGTAATAATTACAACAGTTTATATATATATATATATATATATATATATATATATATATATATATATATATATATATATATATATATATATATATATATATATATGCCTCCCACTTGTTAAGGGTCCAAAATTAATTGGGGAATTGGCTGTGTGGGTTTGTGTGGGTCCTAATGCCCCAGAATAGCGACGGGGACAATATACTGCTTCAGTGAGCGCCGTCTTTCGGATCCTGACTCTCTGGGGTCATTAAAAACCCAACCCAGGCTCATTCTGAAAACGTAGCCCAGTGGACGTTTCTGGAGACGGCAAAATAAGTTCCGTGAGGTTCGTATGGCTGCATTTCTTTTTTTTAAGCAAACGATATGGGGGCAGTATGACGCTGTTCCCTTTCACGCTTACCGGCTGACCGCTTACCTCTGTGTGGAGGGCTTTCTCGCCGCAACCAGTTTGTCCAGTCAGCTCATCATTTACTTTGGTGGACTTCAGATGCAGAGAGGAGGAGTTGACCATGGTGACCGGGTTTGAGTCCGGGGAAGACAAAAACAGAATCCAAAAAACGTGGTGAAATCTGAAAACGTGGTAAAAAAAAATCAGACGAGGGCTTCTCTTTTTCTGGACGGCTTTTCTAAATTGTTGCTTGGGTTTAGGGAAGTGAGTGGGGGGGTGGGTCAATTGGTAAAATTGGTTGGGTTTAGGGAAGGAGGAGGGTGGGTCAGCCGATTGGCCAGTCGCACAGTCAATCATTCAGTCAGTCAGACAGTGACCTCTGGTGGGTTTACACGAGAACAGCGCGGGTGCGAACGGCACTCATGAGAGACATTTGAGATATGAAAAAGCGCACACAGCGGCCTCTCGCGGATTCGCAAAAACAAAAACACCAAAAATACGTACCTCCCGGGACTTATTTCACAGCCTCCAGAAACGTCCACGGGACTATGTTTTCAGAATGAGCCTGGGTTGTAAAAATCCCAGGATGTCCTTCGAAAAAGAGTAGGGGTTTAACCCCGGCATCCTGGCTAAATTTGCCCACTGGCCTCTGTCCATCATCCTAACCATCCCCATATTATAATTCACTTCATCACTCTTTAAATCGTATTTTAACATCAGAAAATTTAAACTAAGAGACTTACTGTCTTCATATCACCCCAATATGACTGTGGACACACTTTACCTGCACACATTGTGGAGGATAGTAGCATCTGTGTGCAAGTCCAATATGAACTAAGGATAGCTGATGTTGTGCTGCATCTTCTTTTGTTTAAAGGTAACTGTGTAGTTACTAATGCACTGAAAATCTGTTTGCTAATTGTACACACTTGAACACATTAGTGGATTGAATGACTACGTTTTTGCGAGCTAAACTACGTTTTTGTGAACTGAGCATTGCATCAGTTGATGAA
Organism: Danio rerio; assembly: GCF_052040795.2. Taxonomy (NCBI): domain Eukaryota; kingdom Metazoa; phylum Chordata; class Actinopteri; order Cypriniformes; family Danionidae; genus Danio; species Danio rerio. The sequence continues at coordinate 7,284,159 of NC_141043.1, forward strand.
ATACGGTTATTTACTGTAAATTTAAACAGTCCTATAAAACTTTAGTATTTTTACCAAAAAAATCCTGGCAACCACTGCCGGTATTTTTCCGTAAATTTAACGGATCTTTCTAACAGTGTAAATAAATTAAAGCTAAATTATAAATGTTGTGTTGATTGATCTAAACAACATTACATTACCTTTATGTAACTAGCTTAAGTTTACTCAAATGAATATTCTTTCTTTAAGGTAACTTAACTCGGTTACGTGGAACCTGTTGACATAAAAAAACTTAATTTAAGCCAGCATATCATTTTTTTGAGTGCAGTTCTGTCAACCCTGCTGAAAAATCCAGCTTAAACCAGCCTAGGCTGGTTGGCTAGTTTTAGCTAGTTGACCAGGCTGGTTTTAGAGGGGTTTTGGCCATTTCCAGGCTGGTTTCCAGCCAAGCCTGGTCTTAGCTGGTCAGGCTAGAAAATGACCAGCTAAATCCAGCTAAAACCAGCTTGACCAGCCTGGTTTAAGCTGGACATAGCTGGTTTTGGCTGGGCTCCCAGCCTGGCTAAGCTGGTCAAGCTGGTTTTAGCTGGTCATCTCCCAGCCTTTATGTAACTAACTTAAGTTTACTCAAATGAATATTCTTTCTTTAAGGTAACTTAACTCGGTTACGTGGAACCTGTTGACATAAAAAACTTAATTTAAGCCAGCATATAATTTTTTTGAGTGCAGTTCTATCAACCCTGCTGAAAAATCCAGCTTAAACCAGCCTAGGCTGGTTGGCTGGTTTTAGCTAGTTGACCAGGCTGGTTTTAGAGGGGTTTTGGCCATTTCCAGGCTGGTTTCCAGCCATTTCCAGCCTGGTCTTAGCTGGTCAGGCTGGAAAATGACCAGCTAAATCCAGCTAAAACCAGCTTGATCAGCCTGGTTTAAGCTGGACATAGCTGGTTTGGCTGGGCTCCCAGCCTGGCTAAGCTGGTCAAGCTGGTTTTAGCTGGTCATCTCCCAGCCTGACCAGCTAAGACCAGGCTGGAAATGGTTGGAAACCAGCCTGGAAATGGCCAAAACCCCTCTAAAACTAGCCTGGTCGACCAGCTAAAACCAGCCAACCAGCCTAGGCTGGTTTAAGCTGTTTTTTTCAGCAGGGAAAGCAGCTTACAAAAGATAACTTTTATCATAGGTGCCCTTTTGAATAATAAAAAAGGAAGAAACTCCACTTGTATTAAACTATGATAGTTCAAATTAGCAGATGCTGTTTGTGCTTAAACAACAACAACAACAAAAACCACAGCTAAAAAAAGTTAAATCATAATCAAGTAGTCCTACAATTTGTTTCCCCCAGAGCTGTATGTTGTCATGGTTTTTGAATATATAGTGTAATGTTTGGCAACCAGAACATGCCAAGAAGCTTTTAAGCTCTTTAAGCAGTACCTTTAAGTTATATTAGTGCTTTCTATTGCAGTTTCTCCAGGTCTAGTGGATTCATCTCAATCAGTGTGCATCACAGTGCTTCTCTGTATCTGTTCTCGCTGTTGTCGTTTGGCTGCAGTTAAGTTCACCCTGCGTCCCTGCCAATGTCACTGTTCAGTTCTTTAGCTTTCTCTCTCTTCCTCTCTCTCTCTCTCTCTGTCCCGCTTGCTCCCAGGAGATGCTTTGCTGGTGGCGGTCGGCTGAAGGACGTGACGTGGTGCTCTGCGCTCTCTCTCTCTCCCTTCTGGAGTCTGGAGAATCTGTGTATGTGTGTGTGTAAGAGAGAGAGAGAAACACATGATTCCCTGCTCCGTCAGGACCAGCTGTAGATGATTACATTAGACATAGTCAAGAGGGTTTGTTTTCGGCTGTGTGTGTAGTTGTGATGTGTGAGGCAGTGAACACCAGCTCAGCAGCATGATTGTGTGCGTGTAAGTGCGCGCGCTTGTATTCCTGACATTCATGTTTTTGACCCCTCATCAGAATGCTCTGTTTGAATCAGCGTGGCAGACTGTAGACTCAGAAGTCCATGCTCACTGCTGTGATTGGCTTAAACCTTTGCATATTAACAGGGTTGAACAGACAGTGAAGTAAACGTATATGTTGATCTTCTGTGGAGGCGGGGCTCATCCACTCTATTACGTCACATAGTAGAACTTTCCTTTTCCTGTGATTTTGTTCAAATTTTTGAGCTCCAAAACTTACAGGCTGTTTTTATAGTACTGTGACTTAGGGTGCTTTCACACCTACACTTTTGTTTCAGAACGTGTCTTGTTTGCCCAGTTAGCGCGGTTCGTTTGGCATATGTGAACAGGGCAATCGCGCTCTGTTCCGCGCCAAAGTAATCGCTCACCTGTGATCTCGGAGCGATTACTTTGGCGCGGAACAGAGCGCGATTGCCCTGTTCAGATATGCCAATCGAACCGCGCTAACTGGGCAAACGAGACACGTTCCGAAACAAAAGTGTAGGTGTGAAAGCACCCTGAGAGCGCTTGAATGTGATGGTCTCGGCTCGATTGAAACGAACCCTGGAGCGGCTCGATTGCAGTGAGAAAGTGATCCGATCCGAGCACGGTTATATCACAGTGTTTTATGGATATGTAATAGGCTTATGGCTATATAAAGAGAGAATTATGAGTAGGGCGGGAAGTTTCGCGAGTCTCCGGATGCCCGCAAACGAGTGATGATCTCCCGGTAATCTCGCGTCTCCCTCCCAGTCCTCAAATAGGCATCGTCGCGCACCCTTCTCTCCTCAGACACGTCGCGCCGGCGCACCCTGTCAATCACCACCAAACCACCACATCTCCTGACAGCTTAGCGGGACGCTGCAAAATAAACCCTGACACTCTGACCAATGTAAGGGGAGTTTACTCGCACGTGACTTGTTTTAGCTCTTTTGGTCCGATTAGAAACTTTGCAGTGTGAAAGCGAACCGCTCCAAGAGCAAAGAGCAACAATGTAACAATTGTAATCTCTGTTTCGGAACAACTGAATCGATTCACAGCACCACGATGTCAAAGCACCCTTAAAGGACATTTTTGGTTTCTCAGTTCATGACCCGTTTAAAGTTGTGAGAAGGCTTGGTGTCGTTATTAGTGTAATGTACTGGAATGACAAGAGTCAGTCATGCAATGCTTCTCACATGTAGACTTTACTTGGGTGGGCCGCCCAGGTATATTAACGGCCTCTCAAGTATATTTAGTGACACATTTTTTTTTCACTATCATCATCTTTTTACACTTTTTTATCCGCCCAATATAAACAAACACCCGTGAGCAATTATATAGTGGTAAATCTTCTTTCCTTTGCGAGAATCTCACAGACAGTCTCATGTGCTCTGCAGACCCACAGAGACCTGCACCTTTTTGCATCTGGCCGGGTTTCTTAATCTACTAAATTGTCCAGGATTTGGTTTTGCTTTCGTTTTCTAATCTGTTGTTAATTTTGTGTGCACAGCGGGAGAGACATTATATACATAATTCTTTAATCGAAACGACTCAGCAAAACTTTTATCACCATCTAAGCTTGCTGCAGAATATGTGTACACTATTGATAATGCGTAATCAACTCATTTGTCTTATTCAAATTCTCTGCACATTTAATTCTTGTAATTATTGACATTTTTAGAGATATTGTGATTTTTTCTGTCATTTATTTCTCATTTGCTGTATACTTTATTAATTTGATGATGTCAATATATTACCTATTTTATACATCTAAAATGCTTTAGCAATAATGTACAAAATGTCATGTTAATAAAGCAACCTGAAATTGAATGAGAGATAGAGGCAGATTTGACCTGTCAGTGGGTGCACATAGCTCCTGAATAGCATAAAAGAGAAATAGTGGATTTTTTATTTATTTATTCAAAAATCTTTTTTACTTTAATCCATTCAAAAAAAGTTTACAACTGATTATAATAAAAATAGTGTTAAAAATCTAATTATGTTTTGTTTGTCGCATATACTTAAGTTATTTTTAAGGAAAAAATAAAAACGGGATGTTTGCGGGAGACTGGTCTGAAATACAGGATACTCCCATGAAAAATGGAAGTGTTGGCAGGTGTGCTTACCAGTTTAATATTGATTTGATCTGCTATAGTTAGAAATCAGACTGTTATATCTTCTAAGCGTAAGGGCTTATTATGCGGTTCTGTCGCCATCTTGTGGATTGAAAACATCAACTGTCGCCAACGAGCTGTTTTAGAAATTGTAAATATTTTAAAATAGGCACTATTCTTGCAAATAAACTGAATAGTTGCAATCTAAACAACTACATTCTTGACTAAAAAAGCCTCAAAAGTATATTTTGTTGTGTAACAGCAGTAATATTTGTCAAACTGTACTGTCTGCTTGTTGCTGGCTGTATGTGGGCGGAGTAATACACAAAGGGTAAAGAGGCTGTACTGATGCTGATATTACTTAAATATATCACGGCTATCAGCCAATCAGATTCGAGATACAGACAGAACTGTTGTAGAATCTGCTTAAAATCTATATATATATTTGTAAAAATAAATAAATAAACAAATAAAATAATTGTACAGCTTATTTGTCAAACCATAAATGTGACACTTTATTTTGAAGTATTAGTAGACTGTCTGCTTAATATCTCCTGATACTGCTCATTCAACAGATATTTTACTGAATATATAAGAAACTTTGCAATAACATGTCAACTTACACTAACCCTAAACCCTAACCCCAACCTAACAACCTAAGTCTACTTATAATTTAATGAGAATTAGTTGGCATGTAGATGCAGTGTAACTTAATATCAACAAACGGACCATCAAAATAAAGTGTAACCCATAAATGTCTTAGCTGTCATATATGCTCATTTTATTGCATGCTATTTATTTATTTATTTATTTATTTATTTATTTATTTATTTATTTATTTATTTATTTATTTATTTATTTATTTATTTATTTATTTATTTATTTATTTAACTTATTTAACTTATTTATTTATTTATTTATTTATTTATTTATTTATTTATTTATTTATTCATTCACATATTCACTTATTTATTTATTTATTTATTTATTCACTTATTTATTCATTTATTTATTTATTCACTTATTTATTTATTTATTTTTCTCATTTTCTCTTTTATTTTTTCTCTCTGTCACATTTATTCTGAGTCATGGAAGCTGTATCCATCCTTTAAATCTCGTCATTTATTTTCACATTAAGCTAATGCCCAATTAATTAATATGGACTCCAATTACCATTCAATTACTCTGCCATGCAAAAAAAATAAAAGGCGGACGTGTACTAAATTACACCGCAGCATCATGCAGGCCACACTGAGAGCGAACCCAGGTTAATCACAGTAACAGAATTGACTAAAGGAAACATTAATGATGCTAATTAAAGCAGGCCAAGAGGAAGTCATTTTTTTATGTACTGCTATTGGTTTCAGACACACTTTTGTAAGATTTGCATACTAGTTTTTGCTATACCATTTGTATGAAGTGCCAGCAGGCTTTTTAGGAAAGTACTGGCTCTGGGATATTTAAGAGTCTCAATGGGACCGTACTTAACCCCAAATGACAATGAGGTAAAAGAAGACTCTATAAACCCCATTTAGCAGTAGTAAATGTTTGTTTATAGCTCAGGGACATTTCCAGGTGCATGGAAATCACCAAGAAGCTCTCATGAAGTTAATGAACGATTAACTATAAAGACCACAGCAGCTAAAAACTATAATGACATCAGGAAAGTGTGATAATACTGTGTGGCAGCACAGTTGAAAGTATTCTGAACAGTCAGATCAAAGTTTTTTTTTTAATGAATTACAAATAAAGTTTCAGACATAATATTATATCCTTGCTGTAAAAGATGTATTAATGATGTATTTAGATGTATTAAAATGTACTCCAATTGAATGTATTAACAAGTACTGTGATAACATTGGGTGACACGGTGGCACAGCAAGAAGCAAGAAGGTCGCTGGTTCGAGCCTCGGCTGGGTCAGTTGGCATTTCTGTGTGGAGTTTGCATGTTTTCCCCGTGTTCGCGTGGGTTTTCTCCGGGTGCTCTGGTTTCCCTCACAAGTCCAAAGACATGTTCTGCAGGTGAATTGGGTTAGCTAAATTGTCTGTGGTGTATGTGTGTGAATGGGAGTGTATGGGTGTTTTCCAGTGGTGGGTTGTGGCTGGAAGGGCATCCGCTGACTAAAACATGTGCTGGATAAGTTGGCATTCCTCTGTGGCAACCCCAGATTAATGGAGGAACTGAGCTGAAGAGAAAATAAATAAATGTATTCACATTAATTTTTTAAATTTGGAATATGGAATAGTGATTTGAAAATGTTATTAAGTTAAAATAATTAATGATAATTAAAGTTTTTTTTTGGTATTTTAGTGATGTAATATTTTTGTTTATATTTAATAGAAAATTGTAATTGCAAAGAGGGACATAGTAACTATTTTTTATTGCAATAACATGAAATTACAATGAAAATGCAGTAGAATAATGTTTCTGTCACCGACTCGGTCCCAGTCATTCCCCTCGCTGGCCAGCAGAGGCCGCCATCCCCGGATTTTTAAGCATTACATCATCCACCTAGACTGATCGTGCACACACCTGAACTGAATCCAGTTAACGACCCACGGTCCCTATATAAGCCACACTCAAACTCCAGTTCACTGCGAGGTCTTGTTTCAGCCCCGGCCAGCATTACTGAGCGTTATATCCTGCCTTATCTCCTGTGCATTACTCCAGCCCGTTGCTGACTCTGCTTTGCCTTCTGCCTGCCCACGACCCAAGCCTGATACACGGACTCTGATACTTGCTGCCTGCCCTTCATCCAAGCCTGATACACGGACTCTGAATCACGCCGCCTGCCTCTGACCCTTGCCTGGTAATTCACTCTGTGTCTGTCAGCCGCCAGCCTTGATACCTTTACTGCTACTGTCGACGTGTGTTTGCACCTTTGTGTATATTGTATGTTTAAGTGTAATTAATAAATACTGCATAATGGATCCCTCTGTGTCAGCCTCCACGTTACAGTTTCAAGATTTTTAATAATAATAATAATAGTATTAATTAATAATAATAATAATAATTCTAGGAGCTTGCATGTTCTCCCTGAATGGGAGACACAGCAGATGATATTTGATCCTTGAATTGCAAAAAAAAAAAAAAAGTTAATAAAAAAAGACTGCCACCAACACTGACAACAAAATAATTTTTTTAACAGTTTACCTTTTTTCTTTTTTTTTTTTTCTGTCATCCCAGTATAAATCTTTATTTTTGAGATCTGTGCTCATTGTTAGCTCCAATCAAATGAAGCTTGTGTTTGAATCAAATATTCATTCATTTATTAATTTTCCTTCGGCTTTATCAGGGGTTGCCACAGCAGAATAAACCACCAATTATTCCAGCATATGTTTGCACCTTTGTGTATATTGTATGTTTAAGTGTAATTAATAAATACTGCATAATGGATCCCTCCGTGTCAGTCTCCACGTTACAGTTTCAAGATTTTTAATAATAATAATAATAATAATAATAGTATTAATTAATAATAATACTAGGAGTTTGCATGTTCTCCCTGCATTCGCGTGGGTTTCCTCTGGGTGCCTGGGTTTCTCCCACAGGTACAAAGACATGCGGTAAAGGTGAATTATAGGCTAAATTGTCCATATTGTATGAGTGTGTATGGATGGGTTTCCCAGAGATGGGTTGCAGCTGGAAGGGCATTAGCTGCATGAAACATGTGCTGGATAAGTTGGCGGTTCATTCCACTGTGGCGCCCCCGAATAAATAAAGGAACTAAGTCGAAAAGAAAATTAATGAGTGATAATAATAATAACAATAGTAAAATATATTTATAAAGTAATTACAAAAATACAAACAGTAGTGTAGGGATGCAATAGTGTACACTAGTGTAGCTTAGGGATCTCCTGTAAAAGGTATAGTAATGTGGTAGCAAATAATGCGGAAAAGCTGTGTATTGTGTTATTTCAATTATTTCAACCACCTCCTACATGACTCTCCATGCTATCCATTTTCTGCTGAATGGCAAAAAAAGTGAACTTTACAGAAACAGGGAAGTTTTCCCATCTTGAAGTGACACAGACTTATGAAACCACTATGTTCCTACCTTCAAATATCAGAGGACCCTAATGCAATCAAACCAAAGCATTTGACCATTGCCACATCAGCAACTTTGCCCTGTTTCATTGGGTGAGCTCGGAAACTTCCGTTGCCTTCATGTTTCCCAGCAGACCCAATGATGTGCTGGCCAAACGGGGAAAAAAATCACTTTGATTGAATGGGAGACACAGCAGATGATATTTGATCCTTGAATTGCAAAAAAAAAATAATAATAAAGTAAATAAAAACGACCGCCACCAACACTGTCAACAAAATCCTTTTTTAACAGTTTACCTTTTTTCTTATTCTTTTTTTTCTGTCATCCCAGTATAAATCTTTATTTTTGAGATCTGTGCTCATTGTTAGCTCCAATCAAATGTAGCTTGTGCTTGAATCAAATATTCATTCATTTATTAATTTTCCTTCGGCTTTATCAGGGGTTGCCACAGCAGAATAAACCACCAATTATTCCAGCATATGTTTTTAGCAGCAGATGCTCTTCCAGCTGCAACCCAGTACTGGGAAACACCCATACACACTCGCATTCACACACACTCATACACTATGAATGCACTGGTACGTAGTATTTACTTGTGTAATACTGGTGTAACTACATGCATGTAGCAACACACTGATTAGTCTGTGTACGTTCAAATGTGTAACAGGACATTGGTAACAACACAACAAGTACACATATGTAACAAAAATTACATAAGTGCATTGTGTTACAACAATATGTGCAGGTGTTTTCCCACTTCCACACCTGTTTGCATACCATGTACTTCTGAACACTGTATTAGAATAAGAATGGCAGAACTAACACTGCATTAGAAGGGTTCACCTTGTGATGTCAGTGTAATAACAGGGTAAATCCTCAGGAACTGTCCACTCAATGTAAAGTGTAAAATAGTCCCAAATTACTGTGTAATATATATAAAACCTACAACTGTTTAAAAACAGTAAAAAACTTCTGGCAAAAAAATATAAGTGTACATAGAAATATACAAATGCCTTATTTGTATATGTAGTTTTAAGGTAAATTGTAGATTCACACCAGTAATTCATATTAAAGGGGCAGTTTACCAAAGATAGTGTTATTAATGTCCTGTTACACATTTGAATGTACACATACTATTGTGTTGTTACATGTGTGTAGTTACACCAGTATTACACAAGTAAATAAGATGTACCAATGTGTACATACACTGTAGTTACATACTACTTACACATCTAGTTACCATGTAAATTTACAGCTAATAGCGACACTTAATATAAAGTGGGACCTAGGAATCTCTTTTCATGACTCTATATTTTAGAAAGTGTAAACAAACAGAAAAATAATCCACATTTTTGGTACACATGGTTTTTTGATCCAAGGTGAAAACCCTACTCGGTGTTTGTGCTGCAAAACTCATCTTACTGTAAAACATATTTTACTGGACTGTCCTGCTTTTACTGATTCCAGAAGGACTTTTTATGAAATGAACTCTTTTAAGGACATTTTTGACAAAGTGAAACAAGAAAAGATTTTAGAATTTTTATCATGTATTAACACAAAAAATCTTATTTAATTTATGTTTTATTTTGTTTGTTAATTTTTAAATTGTATATTTATTGTTGAAAGATTCCTGCCATGAAGATAGCCTTGGTTGCTGACATGGCACTAAATAAAAATACATTACATTACATTAATCCACATTTTTGGTAACATAAAATGATTTATAATAAAAGCAGTATATTTCTCTCCCCCCCAATTTCTGTTTAACGGAAAGAATTTTTTTTTTTCAACACATTTCTAAACATAATAATTTTAATAACTCATAATAACTGATTTGTTTTATCTTTGCCATGATGACAGTAAATAATATTTTACTAGATTGTCTAAGACCTTTCTACATAGCTTAAAGTGACATTAAAGTCTAAACTAAACTAGGTACATTAACTAGGCAGGTTAAGGTAATTAGGCTAGTTTTTGTATAACGATGGTTTGTTCTGTTGACTATCAAAAAAATATAGCCTAAAGGGACTAATAATTTTGACCTTAAAAAATTATAAAAAAAAAATTAGTAAAGTAGGTAGTGCTGTCGCCTCACAGCAAGAAGGTCGCTGGGTTGCTGGTTCGAACCTCAGCTCAGTTGGTGTTTCTGTGTGGAGTTTGCATGTTCTCCCTACCTTCGCGTGGGTTTCCTCCGGGTGCTCCGGTTTCCCCCACAGTCCAAAGATATGCGGTACAGGTGAATTGGGTAGGCTAAATTGTCCGTAGTGTATGAGTGTGTGTGTGAATGTGTGTGTGGATGTTTCCCAGAGATGGGTTGCGGCTGGAAGGGCATCCGCTATGTAAAAACTTGCTGGATAAGCTGACGGTTTATTCCACTGTGGCGACCCCGGATTAATAAAGGGACTAAGCCGACAAGAAAATTAATGAATGAATAAAACTGTTTTTTTATATATATATATATATGACAAGTATGTGCTACATGTGGAGATTTATGGCTCGATGCAGAAGGAAAAAAAAACAGGTTTTGAGAAATGATGTATGCCTTTAACAGGATGTATTGTGATTGAAATCTAAAGACATAAAGTGCAACAAAAGAAACACTTTTTAAAATATATTTTCCTCGCAATAAACTGAAAAAAAAATATGAAAAAGCCCAACATTTTCAAATTGACAAGTGCATGACAAGATTGCCTGCAGTGTTTTGCCTTAAGAATAATTGTTTGATTTCTTGCAACACTTTTTTTTTTTAAAGCTGTTGCTCCATGGTATGCATTAGCGTGCAGCAAACTGCAGCGGAGCAAGGAATATGCATAGAGAGAGACACTGAGTGTATGTGAGAGTGAGGAACAGAGAAAACGCGGCATATATGAGCTGACACGCACAGAAGATCTTCTGACAACATTGACTCCATTGATTTGTCTTGCTGTGGTGTGTCAGTGCCGCAGTCGATCAGGTCTCTAGCAGGCCTGCTTTTATGACAGTGGAAGTGCTGCGCTTTAACTTTGAGCCGTTGAGGAAGCTGTGGGAAAGAGAGAGACTTCTAGATAATTGAGTTCTTACATCAGATCCTGCTGACAACTACATTTCTCCATGAGGATGCGCTCCAGCCATCGCGTTTTGACAGATACATAGTAAAGAAATTACTGAGGAGAGAAAGGAGGATGGACCAGCTCAGACCTCTGTGTCACAGTGAAGCTCCATCAACAGCTATTGTAGCATGGTATAAATGCTGATTTACCAGTCAATCAAGCAGTCAGTCAATCGGTAAATACATGTACATATAGCTATATAGGAATACAAATTAAGAGACCTTCTCTTATTTCTCTGGATTTGGACTGAAAGGTTGATATGTGTTTATTCTTTAAATGTCTGATTTTGATCAAAGTCCCTTTGAAGCAGGGTTTCTCAACCAAGACCCCTGAGGAACACCAGCCCGGCATGTTTTCCATGTCTCCTTAACCACCCTGCTGAAAAAAAAAACAGCTTAAAGCAGCCTAAGCTGGTTGGCTGGTTTTAGCTGGTTGACCAGGTTGGTTTTAGAGGGGTTTTGGCCACTTCCAGGCTGGTTTCCAGCCATTTCCAGCCTGGTCTTAGCTGGTCAGGCTGGAAAATGACCAGCTAAAACCAGCTTGACCTGGTTTAAGCTGGACATAGCTGGTTTTGGCTGGGTTCCCAGCCTGGCTAGGCTGGTCAAGCTGGTTTTAGCTGGTCATCTCCCAGCCTGACCAGCTAAGACCAGGCTGGAAATGGCTGGAAACCAGCATGGAAGGGGAAAAAAACCTTTTGAAACCAGCCTGGTTGACCAGCTAAAACCAGCCAACCAGCCTAGGCTGGTTAAGGGCTGTTTTTTTCAGTAGGGAAAACTGATCTGATTCAGATGATCAGCTCGTTAGCAGAGACTGGAAGACCTGTAATGGGTGTGACAGACAACGGAGACATCCAAATCATGCAGTGTTGGTGGTCCTCCAGGAACGTGGTTGAGAAGCACTGGCTTAAAGCGAGTAATTTTACTCGACAGCCATCTTTGAAATGCCTCTCGGGCATTCTGTCTGATCAGGAAAACTAAATCTATAATATGAATCTAAATTTTAAGAAATTGACACTTATAACTGGTTTTGTGGTACAAATTTAGGTTGAATTAATCCAGTGTTTTTAGAGTGTAAGAATATACACCCACTGGCCTTTATTAGGTATACCTTACTTGCCTTAAAAACTGCCTTAATTCTTCTTGGCATAGATTCAGCAAGACACTGGAAATATTCCTCAGAGATTTTGGTCCATATTGATATGATAGATTTATCAGCTGCACATCCATGATGCATATCTTTCGGTACACTACATTCTAAAGGTGCTCTGTTGGATTGAAATCTAGTGACTGTGGAGGCCATTTGAGTACAGTGAACTCATTGTCATGTTTAAGAAACTAGTCTGAGGTAACTCGCACTTTAGGACATGGCGTGTTATCCGCTGGAAGTACTGTAGCTATCAGAAGATGGGTACACTGTGATTATGTGAGATCGAGATGGTCAGCAACAATACTCAGGTAGGGTGTGGCATTGACAACATGCTCAATTGGTACTAATGGGCTCAAAGTGTGACAAGAAAATATCCCCCACACCATAGGTCACCAACCTTTTGGAAACTAAGAGTTACTTCTTCGGTACCGATTAGTGTGAAGGGCTACCAGTTATTAAATAACACATTTTTCTTAATTTACTTTTAATTATATGTTATTATTAATAATTAATAATATTCATCTATGTGAAAACATGAGAAAACATGTTGGTGACCCCTGCCCCACACCATTACACCACCACCACCACCAGCCAGAGCTGTTGATACAAGGCAGGATGGATCCATGCTTTCATGTTGTTGATTCTAAACTCTGACCCAACCATCCAAATGTCACAGCAGAAATCAAGACTCATCAAACCAGGCAACGTCTATCCAACCTTCTATTGTCCAGTTTTGGTGAGTCTGTGCAAATTGTAGCCTCAGTTTCCTGTTTATAGCTGACAGGAGTGGCACCCAGTGTGATCTTCTGTTGCTGTAGCCCAGGGGTTTTCAAAGTGTGAGGCGCGCCTCCCCTGGGGGGCGCCAGAGCACGTCAGGGGAGGCGCGGGAAAAAATATTATATAATAAAAATATAATTATTAAGTTTAATTATTATATGTAGTTTTATTATATTTACACGTTTTAATTAAACAAAGCTAAAAAAAAATACGTCAAAAATAAGAAAACCTTTTTTACCCAGAAGGCCATAGCTGTGAATTCGCTTCTGTTTGGCAAGCCCGCCAATACTGGTATATGCCTGCTAATACAATGGATCGGTTTCTGAGACCCCCCGATTCTAAGCCTTCAAGTTCAGGGCTTAAACCCAAAAGACGACGATATGATGATCAGTATTTGAGTTTAGAATTTACGTGGACAGGACCAGCTGATGAACCACAACCTTTATGTGTGGTTTGTCAAGATATTTTGGCTGATGACAGCATGAGACCCGCTAAACTTCGACTGTTTTGACTGGGATGGACAGTTCTTGGATCTGTTCTATTCATATTGAACCATCATTCTAGTTTTAAAAACGTTATATTAAAATACTTATTACTCTGTAAATTATTGCAATTTCATGCAAATGATGATAAAAGTGAGTTAACAGTCTGTCTTTATATATACTGTATATATATATATATATATATATATATATATATATATATATATATATATATATATATATATATATATATATATATGTGTGTGTGTGTGTATGTATGTGTGTGTGTATGCGTGTTTGGGAGGAGGGGGGCGCCAATGGATAAGTTGTGTCAAAAAGAAGGCCCACTGTCTTAGACTTTGAAAAACCCTGCTGTAGCCCATCTGCCTCAAGGTTAGACGTGATGTGCATTCAAAGATGCTCTTTTACATACCTCGGGTTGTAACAAGTGGAAATTTGAGTTGTTGCCTTTCTATCAGCTCAAACTAGTCTGGCCATCCCCCCCCGACCTCTGGCATCAACAAGAAATTTGCGCCCACAGAACTGCCGCTCACTGGATATCTTCTCTTTTTCAAACCATTCTCTGTAAACCCTAGAGATGGTTGTGCATGAAAATCCCAGTAGATCATCAGTTTCTGAAATACTCAGCACCAACAACCATGCCACGTTCAAACTTCACTTAAATCACCTTTCTTGCCCATTCTGATGCTCGGTTTGGACTTCAGCAGATCGTCTTGACCATATCTACAAGCCTAAATGCATTGAGCTTCTGCCATGTGATTGGCTTATTATAAATTTGCGTTAGTGAGCAGTTTCACAGGTGTACCTAATAAAGTGGCCGGTGAGAGAGAGGATGAGTGTTAGGGACATTAGTATTTCAAAGGTTGTTTGTAACATTGCTTTATTGTTGTAGTTCTGCTAGGATACACTAATCCAGCACATTCCTTTAATAATTAAATATGTGTTCCTCCATACAACCAGTTATGAAATGGGGTATATGTGACCCCAGAGGGACAGTAAGCATGTCTTTTATACAGTATGTTTGCTCTCGTAGTTCACTGGGGCATGCTGTAATGCAGGTGATGAGTGTATATTGAAACATCAATACGGTCTGAGTAGCTAGACTGGACTCTTCAGTCTGCCGTGCCGATGTTTTTGTTTTTCTCCGCCATGTCTCGTTGCACCCTGCCCCCCCCACTCAATCTCAATATTAAAATGTCTGCTATTGTTTTATGTTGCTTGGCATAGCGCTCCCAGTTTCTTCAATGTCACCCGCTACATAAATCCATGTTCTGCACAGCACAGCCTTATCATGTTATATTATGGCTGAGTTGTTGCCTTTGCGAGTGTAAGTCTAGTGTCTGGTTGTATACTGAGGTTAAAGAGAGCTATTCTGAGCTTTACGACTTTGATTATGCTAATAATATGCTAATAATAAAAATATGTTGTGAAATGTAAACGAGGAATTTAGATGTTCTGTTGACTGCAAGTAACTTTGCTACCAAAACTGACTGTCAGCATATTGAGTGTATTGTAAGGAGACTGGTAGGATGGCATTAGGGTTAGGATTGAAGGAATAAACTAGAGGAGATACCTGCAGTCTATAGACCTTTTTCTTGGAACGCAAAATTACCCATCATGCTTTGCGTGTATGCGCAAGGAGAATGCGAAGAACTTCCGGTCGGCAGCTGATGCGTGTAAACCAGGGGTGTCCAAACTCGGTCCTGGAGGGCCGGTGTCCTGCAGATTTTAGCTCCAACTTACTTCAACACACCTGCAGGATGTTTCTAGAAAGCCTAGCCTAGCTTGATTAGGTAGCCTAGGTGTGTCTGATTGGGGTTGGAACTAAACTTTGCAGGACACCGGCCCTCCAGGACATGCCTAGTGTAAACAGTCACATTGGGACAGCTTTGAAACGATAGTTTGAATCTTTTTTACCTGCTTTTATCCTCTTTGAACTAATGCTGTTGTCCATCAGCACCATCTCCTGGACTGATCATTTAAAGAAATGCGATCTGATAGGATGGAAAACAGCTGCTTTGAGGCATTTCCTTTTCGTTGTCAAGTGTCATTTCGAAATGACAAAAGAACACAAACAGTGGTGAATACAACACACGAAATAAATCACAAACACCTCGCGATTAGAATGAACAGCAAATCAGCCAGCAGAGTATCAATAACAGACTTTTATTGGTCATTTTTGTAAATTGCACGACTTTCATAACTTACCTGTTTAGTTTCATGCCAGTCCTCTGGTTTGCTCTCTCTCTCTCTCTCTCTCTCTCTCTCTCTGTGTTTGTGTGCATGTGTGTGTGTGTTAAAGAGCCGCTGAGCTAACAGCTGACAGGCCGGGAACACACACTATTTCTGACGGCAGACACGTGAACTAGGAGAACGTTTTTCTCGTATTTCTGACGCACTTGAACCACACGTGACCGATTATAACGGCTTTAAAAGACACATTTCTAAGTTGTGTGTCACAAAAACACTCTGTTATCCATTAAAAACGTCATTGAAACCCATTTTCGGAGCGCAAATTACCAGTTGTACACGCTGTAAACAGAAGTTTTTAGCATTATACCGGAAGACGCTGGTCACTATAGCGTTCTCCATGCAGCAGCCATGAAAAAGGTCTATATAGCAATATATTTGTTTTTGTTGCTTGTCCTGATTGCTCACGCATTTTGATTAAGGAGACCATTGGCATATGGATTCTCCAGATGGCTCCTGCTTATGATGACAATATTTGTGGTTAATCTTTTGAATTATAAATACTCTTTTAAATTAGTACTCTTTTTTACACTATGTAGGAACTGCTAGTAATGCATCCTACACTGCTGTTTTTTGCGATCAATAATCTTTGGTGATTACTATTGCAATTCCCTCCTATCTGGTATCCTTCTTAACCAACTTCACAGACTACAGTTAATCCAGAACTCAGCAGCTAGGGTAGTCACCTGCTCGCGTGCTTCTGAACACCTAACTCCAATTCTCTTTCACTTGCAATGGCTTCCTGTTTTTTATTGTGTACAAAATAAAATTATTAACTTACGGAGTTCTTCACAACCTGGCACCCGATTATCTCTCTGATCTTCTTCACTGGGACACTCCTCGGCGCTCACTGAGATCTTCTGCGGCTGAACTGTTGTCAGTTCCAAATTTTAAGATGAAATCATTTGGTGGCAGGGCTTTTAGCTGCATAGCACCACAGTTATGGCATTCCCTGCCGTTAGATATTCGTCAGGTGGACTCTATCTCCAATTTTAAATCCCAGGTTAAAACCTTTCTGTTCAGGATTGCTTTTAATGACTTTCTGGATTAATATTATTTTTATTACTTTTCTGTCTTGTTTTTATAATGTGCCTGTGACATACTGTAAGGTGTCCTTGAGTGCTCTGAAAGGCGCCTATAAATAAAAGGTATTATTATTATTATTATTACTATAAAACTACTGTAAAATGTACTAAATTTATGGATTTGGATGCATTAAATTGACCAAAAAGTAGCATTAAATGCTTTGTTATTGTTACTAACAATTTCTGAAGTTAATGTTTCTGAGTCTTAATTTCTCTGTGTTTCAGCAACTGGGATGATTTTTGGTGAATGTTTTAAAAATGTTTAAAAATTCAAAAATACACTTCGAGCAAATTTGCTACCCTTTCGTTGGTCATAGCTATTTTTGCTCCACTGACTTTCATTATAATGGCGTTTTTTTATTGCATAGGCATGACACTATTTACCAGATACTTTTTTTTAAGTACACTTGTCCAACTGAATGTAACGCAAATTTCTAATCAGCCAATCACCTGGCAGCAACTCAATGCTTTTGGGCATGTAGACATTGTCAAGACTATCTGACGCAGTTCAAACTCAAGCTTCAGAATGGAGAAGAAAGGTTATTTAAGTGACATTAAACATGGCATGTTTTTTGGTGCCAGACGAACTGGTCTGAGGATTTCAGAAACTGCTGATCTACTGGGATTTTCACCCACAACCATCTCTAGGGTTTACAGAGAATGGTCCAAAAAAAAAAAGATATATATATAGTGTATATATTATGGTATTTATGGTATATAGAAGAAGCGTAAATCGCATTGTTTGTGTATATATATATATATACTGTACATATAAATAATGTCATGCCACGGTGCCATGCAGTGTTTGCTAATGTAGTCTTGTTTGGAAAATCTCCCACTCTGCCTTTCAGGAAAAGCATCCAGTCTTGTTCTTGATCTTTTCCAGCTTGTCCTTTGAAGTGTGTCAACTTCTCTTTGATTGCAACACCTACTTTGGTTATACTATAATGGCCTCTTTTTACTATGTCATAAAAAAGAAATATACTAAAGCAATGTTATAAATCTGTTAGGTCATCCATCAAGGGATATCATCCAGTCTTTGACATTTAATTACTATTAACACAACTGAACAGCTCATAGTAAGGATTACTTGATAAAACTGTAGGTCTGTAAGGGTCACATGACATCAGGAAAACAAATCCTAATGGTTGTAAAAAATTATAATAGTAATTTTTTGAGAGATGGAAAAAATAAAAATGTATGAAAGTGTCCAGAAGAAATGCATACTTCATAGCCAGGGGGGTTTGGGTGGTTCGAAGAAACCACCCCCCACAGCAAAAAGGTCAGAATTTGTCCTTTTAATTATTTAATTTAATTTAATATTATATAATATATTTATTATTTAATTAATATAGGCATAATATATTTATATTCAATTTATATATATATAGTTATAAAGTGTTATTTTAAATAACTATGGCCAGTAATTCGAATCCCATAGAGCCACAATAATGTGACGTGAGTCACATGACAAAACCCACTGAGTGGTAACATTTGAATCTATATGCGACATCCATACTGAGTAACGCAGTGGGTCGAAAAGAGCAAGAGAGGCAGAAAAGGCAGGCAGCGGCGTCATTATCACAAAATATTAAACATATGTTCAAAAAGACTATCAAACAGGGTAAGGCTAAATTTACTTACTTCCTAACTGATGAAATCTCAATTCAATTCAATTCAGCTTTATTTGTATACTGCTTTTAAAATGTAGATTGTGTCAAAGCAGCTTCACATAAATGGTCATAGTAACTGGATCAGGGTAGTTCAGTTTTTAGTGTTCAAGTTCAGTTCAGTTTAGCTCAGTTCAGTGTGGTTTGAAATCATTACTGAGAGTCCAAACACTGAGGAGCAAATTCATCGATGAGTAGCTTTTCAGATCCTGAACCATGCAAGCCAGTGGCGACAGCCAATCTGTCCCTGTCCATGAGGTTCTACGTTAGGATAACTGGCCGCATTAGCCGAGACGTCCTGTATATTTATTGACTTATCCAGTACATGACCTTCCTTTCCCTAGTTTTGCCATTATTTTTTAAAAATAACTGTCCGACAAAGGCTTTAATGGCAAGTGGAGTCCTCAGCTGTCAGCTGTCACTTGACAGCAAAATGAGCTAATCATGTCTGTGTTTTTAAAGCTGTTTTGTTACTATTTGTTTTATTCTGTTTTATTCTACTAATTGAAGGTGATTTTCATATGCATCTTGGCAGTAAAGCTGGTTCTGTAATCAGCAGTAAACTTCCAGCATCTGCTTTCAGATTAAGCAGTGTTTACTAAACAGAGCCATAGTTCACTGACAAGATACACACAAAGTAATACAGATTCATCTGGCTTATCAGTGAAGTATAGCTCTTTGTTGCATCCACATCAGAAAGTACATGAAAATGTTAATGCTAATTCGGATGAATTTGTACGATCTAATTCATACTATTTAGTACGATTTGCTCATCACCCGATGACGGTTGGGGTTAGGGGTGGGGTTAGGTGCCACACCTCCTTTTTAAAATAGTACATTTTTGTATGATTGAAATTGTACAAATTAGCCACTAGACTGGCAAAACGTAAAATACTTGTGTTTCCTCGTGAGATCAGGCTGGAAAAAACCACATTTAATAACTTAAATAAACTCACCTCATAACTATAGTAACAGTTGAGAGTCTGAAATAAAGCCTTCATTGACAGGATTCCATAGTTTTGTGTTTTTTATTCATGCTTGATAAATAAGAGCAGTTAAATCCTCTTCTCAGTTTGGCTGTTTCTCAGTATGTGTTCTTCAGCGATCTTGCGTCCTCGTGTTTTCGTGTAACGTCATCATCAACTGCCAAAGTTCAGTTCCAATACTCAAGACTGCAAGAACGGAGGATGCGTAAAACTTCCCGGATTTGTTCTTGATATCAAGGATGCACCAATGCAGATTTGAGCACCGAACTCGCTCGAGAAGTCCCAGAAGTCATTGCTACTAGAAGTGGGAAGTGCAGCATTGTATATAGGTTCATTATTAAAGTTCAGAGGTATCACTTAATTACCTAAAGAGTTTCCCTGAATGAAATGGTGAATTTAAACATTACCATGAACATCTTAATAAAGAAATAAACACATTAAGGGTGTTTATTTGCTGAAATTCATATTAAATCAGTTTTATTTATATTGTGCAACATATATTTGTAAAGTCTTTATGCATAGCATATATTTTGATAAGGGGAAAAACAATAAATTGTTGTATGAAGGCTTTAATGTTTAAATCATTTTGCATTAAAATTGCGTGAATGTCATGTGACCATCAGGAAGAACGCAGCATCTCATTTCTCACAAGACACGCTCTCTGTTCTTGAGGTCTCCCGAGTTCAGTCTTGCGAGTAGACCTGGCAAGACTGGTCTTCACAAGAACGCAAGTGCGTTCTCTATGTTCTTGGAATTGAGAAACAGTCTTTGATTTTCTGTATCTCTTCTTTGTGACATATTTGCAGTTTCTGCTCAAGAGCGCCCTCTGGCTTTTGAGGGAGATATACTAGTAATTACAGCCATGTTTTCCAGACAAGATGTGCATGAGAATCGCAGCTTTTGCTTTATTGTGATCTTGATATCACCTAAATCGAGCTACAATCTGTTAATGTAACAATAAAACCTCCCACCTGAAATGACTTTTCGGTCATGTGAACAAAGGAAAACACCACTAGCCAATAATATTGTATAGTGTAGTGCGTTTCAGTCTAATCAAATCCCAATGGATGAAATCACGTCCCCACCCTGCATTATTTCCAGCTGAATAGTCCGTTTCACTTCAAAAACAAGTACACACAAGAAGTGCTAATTAGTGGTAAATAACATACATTTTTACTCCAAACTCTTCTCATAATTTTAGTCAAGTGTCTGAAATAAATCCTTCAGTGAGACGATTCTGTAGTTGTGTGTTTATTAGTCATTTGATAATCAATAAAAGCAGTTAAATCCTCTGCTCAGCTTGATTTCCCATGTCTCTTCTTTGTGACATATTTGCAGTTTCTGCTGAAGAGCGCCCTCTGGCTTTTGGAGGAGATACTAGTAATCACAGCCATGTTTTCCAGATAAGATGTGCATGAGAATCGCAGCTTTTGCTTCATTGTGATCTTGACATCATTTTGAGTAATCAAACACACCTAAATCGAACTACAATCTTTATATGTAACAATAAAACCTCCCACCTGAAATGACTTTTCGGCCATGTGAACAGAAGAAAACACCACTAGCCAATGATATCGTATAGTGTAGTGCGTTTAGTCTAATCAAATCCCAATGGATGAAATCACGTCCCCACCCTACATTATTTCCAGCTGAATAGTCTGTTTCACTTCATAAGCAAATACACACAAGAATTGCTAATTAGTGGTAAATAGCATAAATTTTTACTCCAAACTCACCTTATAACTCTAACAGAGTGTCTGAAATAAATTCTTCAGTGAGACGATTCTGTAGTTGTGTGTTTATTAGTCATTTGATAATCAATAAAAGCAGTTAAATCCTCTGCTCAGCTTGATTTCCCATGTCTCTTCTTTGTGACATATTTGCAGTTTCTGCTCAAGAGCGCCCTCTGGCTTTTGGAGAAGATACTAGTAATCACAGCGCCATGTTTTCCAGATAAGATGTGCATGAGAATCGCAGCTGTTGCTTCATTGTGATCTTGACATCATTTTGAGTAATCAAACACACCTAAATCGAACTCCAATCTTTATATGTAACAATAAAACCTCCCACCTGAAATGACTTTTCGGCCATGTGAACAGAGGAAAACACCACTAGCCAATGATATCGTATAGTGTAGTGCGTTTAGTCTAATCAAATCCCAATGGATGAAATCACGTCCCCACCCTACATTATTTCCAGATGAATAGTCTGTTTCACTTCAAAAACAAGTACACACAAGAAGTGCTAATTAGTGGTAAATAACAAATGATTTATAGTGTGTAGTTATTATAAAGTGTTACCAAAAAATTTGCTAAGCGTTAGCAAATAGTGAATTCATTATCTGTTAAGCATTAGATCTCCATTAATAAGTGTTAGTAAGCAGTTTATAACTGCAGCTACAAGTGCTCTATTCTTGACTTACAAACATATTTATAATGTGTTTAATAATTGTATTTTTATACTTTGTTAATGATTTATTTTTCATTACTTAATTAAGTATTGCATTATTTACAAACCATTTGTATTTAAGAGTTGTTGAGGGTTTTTAGGATCATTCAGAATGAGTTAATAAATGATTAATAAACTATTGAAATCAATGTTTATATGTATTATTATTCAGGCATTTATTAATGGTTACTATCTATGTTATTAAATGCTTTTTTTTTAACTCAACTTCATTCAGTTTTGTGACCTAATCTAAAGTGAGGACTATTCATGCTTTATAAATCCCTTATAAATGACAAATAAAGGCTCAGTATTATTCTAAACAGGAAAAATGATATTATTCATTCCTATTCATTTAAAGATGCACAAATGAAACTGTACTTCAAATGAAAAATAAATCTTTGCAACCTTATCTAAAATAAAATCACTGTAGAGTTTAAACATTGCATCTTATTATATTGTTCAATTATTATATTGTTGTTGTTGTTGTTTTATCCAGTTTTATGTCGTATTTTGACACTCCTGTTATTTGGCAATGATTAGACTTTACAGTAATTTTACTTTTTTTTTTTTTAGAAAAGATTGCAAATATTATTGTTCATTTGATTCTGAACCTTTAATAGTCATTTATAAGGGATTTATAAAGCATAAATAGTCCTCACTTTAGATTAGGTCACAAAACTGCGTAAAGTTGAGTTAATAAAGCATTTATTAACATATTAGTTAATTATTAGTAAATGCCTGAATAATAAGACATACAAATGTTGATTTCAATAGTTTATTAATCATTTACTAACTCATTCCGAATTATCCTAAAACCCTCTACTACTCTTAAAAACAAATGGTTTGTAAATAATGCAATACTTAATATAGTTATGAAAAATAAATCATTAACTAAGTATTAAAATACAATTATTAAACACATTATATAGGTGCTTATAAGTCAAGAATACAGCCTTTGTATCTGCTGTTATAAACTGCTTATTAATGTTTATTAATGTAGAGTTAATGCTTAACAAATAATGAATTCACTAGATGCTAACGCTTAGTAAATGATTCATAGTGTGTAGTTATTATAAAGTGTTACCAAATTTTTTACTCCAAACTCACCTTATAACTTTAATTGAGTGTCTGAAATAAATTCTTCAGTGAGACGATTCTTTAGTTGTGTGTTTATTAGTCATTTGTTAATCAATGAAAGCAGTTAAATCCTCTGCTCAGCTTGATTTCCTATGTCTCTTCTTTGTGACACATTTGCAGTTTCTGCTCGAGAGCGCCCTCTGGCGATTTACTAGCAATCACAGCGCCATGTGTCCCTGACAAGATGTGCATAAGGATCGTGACTTTTCTGCTTCCCAATCTTGAATTCATTCTTGTAATCAAAATGCACCAAAGTAAATTACAACCTGTTAATGTAACAACAAAATATCACACCTTAAATGACTTTTGTGACCATTGGAAAACACCACTATCCAATAATATTGTATAGTGTAGTGCGTTTCAGTCCAATCAAATCCCAATGGATGAAATCACGTCCCCACCCTGCATTATTTCCAGCTGAATAGTCTGTTTCACTTCAAAAGCAAAAACCACTTCAGCAGTTTATGAACTTCAGGATGAGCTTTATTGATCAAGCATGTGCATTAAGAATCACGACAAGTGTAGAAGCAAGAGAGAGAGAGAGAAAAGGAACGACTGTTTTACTTATTCAACAGCTTTGACACGCACACGCACGCACACACCCCTCCCTCGTTCCCTACATCCATCCAACCTGGCTCATCCCGCGCTCTCACTCTTTCAGCCCAGAGACAAGAAATCAATGGCAGGCCATAAAGAGCCCAGAGCCCTCTTTCCAATGATAGTGATTTGGCTCGAATACATAATCAACAATTATAGCTCATAAATAAAAAATGTGACATGACATATATAATACTCACCTGGGTCTTAAGAGGACAAAGAGTGTTTAATCATGATATTAGTGCTTAAAGGGACATTCATTCAACAGTCGGTCTTGCGTTGTGATCCAGACAGAGCAAATATTGTGCTTTCTTCATCAGAGCTCCACGGGGTGATCAATGCACAGCTACAGCTGGTTGAAGGGGACCAAATCCATAAAACAGTTGATTTGGTTCCATTTTACCAGCTTTAGCAAAGCATTTTAGGGGGAGACCAGAGTCTCAAATGCAGGACGAGAGCAGAACCTGTAGAGGAAGAACAGGACAGTTGAGCGGATTGAGTTTTTGCTTTAAAATATAACATTTACTAGATGTTTGCAAGTAAAGCAGCACAGATTTGTACTCCAGTGCAGAGAAATAAGCATAGAGCAGGGCTGTCCAATACTGAGTACAGCTATACTGCAGGTTAGGGGAAGTCTTTAATTTGTATTTTATGGCTCCATCTTAAAGCTATATGTGCTGCGGTGCGGAATTCAGCACTCGCTCATGCACAAATTTGCACTTTTCAGCTGAAACTGGATCTGTGGGTGACACTCCTGTCCCAGAGCAGTTATAGGATTGATGCAAAAAAAAAAGCTGTTCGGAGTTTAACGAAATAGAGTTATTAGAAAAAATGTTAATTAAAATGTTTAATAATTAATATTTTAATTAAGATATTAACAAAATGTTTTAATTGAAATGTTAATTAAATACCACTTAATTCTAATGTTTAATAACAATAATGTATTCCAATAATATGTTATAATCAATATTATATAATAATAATAATAATCATATATATATATATATATATATATATATATATATATATATATATATATATATATATATATATATATATATATATATATATATATATAATATTTATACAACAGTTCTTTCTGAATCTCGAATCTGATTGAATCTCGAATCAGGCTGATAGCTTTGTTATATTTAAGTAATATCAGCATCTGTACAGCCTCTTTACCCTTTGTGTATTACTCCGCCCACATACAGCCGGCAACAAGCAGACATTACAGTTTGACAAACATTACTGCTGTTACACAACAAAATATACTTTTGAGGCTTTTTAAGTCGAGAATGTAGTTGTTTAGATTGCAACTATGCAGTTTATTTGCAAGAATAGTGCCTATTTTCAATTATTTACAATTTCTGAGAGCTCCTCGGCGGCCAAAGACGGTTGACGTTGTCTATCCACAAGATGGCGCCAGAACTGCATAATAAGCCCTTGCTTAGTGTGTTCTCTGAGCTCGAATAAAAAGCTGAAAAACGGAAGCCATGTGGTTTTTAAGGTGGAGCAGATAGAGTCAATAAGCAGCTGCGAATAAAAAGCTGGATTCAGCCTTGTCCCTCCTTATCGCAAACACAACAGCAGCCTGGTGAGAAATCTCTGTAGACATATGGCATTTCATGTCACGTTCAGCCTAATAATCTTTAAATGTGAGCAAAATTTGCTGTTTTGTCAACACTAGCTCTAAAGTGACGTTGGTGAATTAGTAACGCCTTCCGCTGTTCTGACGTCAGCTGCAGATGTGAATGAATGGAGGAAGAAATGTATATAATAATAATAAAATTGTATCGGTCACCCGCGATCCAGCCTGTGGAGATCGCTAAAGGACTACAAAGCCGCTACTACAAGTTTGGTAGCCAACACTTTGGATTTGCATGCATACATCTGTTCACTCTTGATTGTGACCGTTGCTTGCTTGACCTTTCTTGCGTTTGGATCTGCACCTCTCTTGCCAGCATCGCCCTTGTGACAATAATATAATTTTTAAGTCAAATATAATATAAAATATAGTTTTTAAAATATTAGCAGAACTAAAATAGCACTGTATCAATTAACTAAAATGAATTATTTTAATATTTTAAGTCTGAAAAAACCATTCATTTAAGCAAAGTTTAAAATAAAATATATGATTATATGAAATATATTTTCAAATATTTAATAATAAAATATAATAATAGATACAAAATATTTTTAAAAGTCCGGAAATGTCACCTTAGTATCTAATTGAATTTTATTGCTAAACTTAAAAATGAAAGCATAAAAAAAGCTAAATAAATCAATAACTCAATATTACTACCACCATCACCGCTAATGCAATGCTACAATACAGCTAATATGTACAATATTACTGTACATGATTACAAATTTAGCTCTTTAAATGACATTTTTTTTCTTTTGTAGCATATTTTGAATTCATATGCAGATTTGAATGGCTAAAATTGTTTTAGAATTAGCATTTTGTAAGGTTTGTAGTGCAGTAAGTAGAACATCCATTTAGTGCTGTTACTATCCATACACAATCCGAACCGCAAGTTCGAAAAAGGCCGTTTTAGTTCAACACAGGACCTAGAATGAGTTTGACACTCGTGTTTTAGAGACTCGATTACAGCCTGTATCAGTTTAGACAACACGCGCAAACAAGAATTAATGCAGTCGGGATCAGGATAAAGCTGGTTTAGGAATGTGGAATAGAGCCGCATGCATCGCTCACTGAGAAAGTGCAGGAAATGAGCTGAAAACAGGAGTGAGGACCGATGACCGTGTAAATGATGACTGCGGTCAATCTCAAGAAAATAAATTCATCACAGGCCTGTCAATACAGCTAATGAAGCCCGAAGACGACACACTGCTGGAATTAACTCCCATTTACCCCCTTATTTTCCACTCGTCCTTTTGTCTATTTTTTTTTTGCGTCTCATTCTCCCTCGTTACCTTTTAAGCTCGCTCTGTCTGTTTTCTCATTCTGTCTGAAGTCTGTGCTTTTACAAGGCAGCTCTTTGCAGTTTAGGCCAACTCATTGTGTTCGGTTCTTTATGTTTGTCCTTCAGGCTCCTTTCCTGGATCTTTAAATTAGCATGAGCTAATAATTTTGCCATTAGGAAACTTGGCTGCCATTCTCGCTAGACAGCCTGAAGAAAAAAGCAAGTATTCACAGTGTAAGTGTGTGCTTGAACCGGCTCAAGGAAATGAAGGCATTATATTTATGAATATATATTATGATGGGCTATTTGTTTCATTCTTCCAACATCCATACCTCAGAGCAACCCACATATCGCACACACTCATACACACTTCTCCCTCCCTTCACTTCCACTCTTTCTCCACTTCTCTGCAATTCATATTTGAGGACAAGTGACGTCTATGGAAGGTCAAGATGGTCACAGTCTCTCTTCACAGTTTCTCTAAATAGGGCTGTGTGGATTATTTCCCATGGTATTGTAATTGCAGTGTTTCCGTCTCATTATAACCAGTTATTATTCGCACATACACTGTATTTTGACATCATCTCCTAACCATTCAACTACGTTTTTGCTTTTTAGTGTGACGAAAGACAAAACGAGTAGTTTAGGACACTGTGTGAGAGAAAAGAGGAGGACAGGAAAACGGGAAGTGGAGCACAAGGCAGGACAGAGCCAATGCATGACCCCATTGCAGAATTACAGCACGGTTGTTCTCTTGAACTTTCTTTGTGCCTTTGTGTGCAGTTATGAACACACAACCTCCTTTTGCAAGCCTACATTTAAATGCTAATATTAGCATCTAAATAACAGCAAGTGATTTGTGTAAAGCTGAGTTCATTTAGTTGACTGTGTACACACAGAGGAATAATTGAAAGCGTATATGAAGACTGTGATCATAACATATATTATTAACTGCAAACCTTTATAACCAGTAGCTTGTCATTTAGTATATACGTTTTTTAGATTGAAGTAAATAAATAAAGTGTAAAAAAAAATCTGTCTTTATCCGGATACGCTTTGATGAGCCTATTGTATTATAGAGCTGCCAGGGTATGTTTTGTGTAAAGCATACGTGATGAATACCACTTATTAATGTGCCATGTTTGAAAACACATATAGTGTAGCTTGAAAGACAATGTACACTTAAGGGTATTTTCACACTTGTCTTGTATGGACCATTTTCTTCAAAACTTATGTGTTTTTTTTCATTAGTTTAGTTAATTTAGACCAAGGCTGGGGAACCTTTTTTCTATCAAGGGCCATTTACATTTTTGTAACATCATTTTGGGGCCATACTAAATTGTAGGGCTGCTCGATTATGGGGAAAAACCATAATCGATATTATTCTGGTCATAATTGTAATCACGATTATTCAAAATGGTTATCATTTGAAGTCAAAATGATTCGCCCTCCTGTGAATTTAGTTTTTTTGTATATAAATATTTCCCAAATGATGTTTAACAGAGGGATTTTTCACAGTATTTTCTTTAATATTTTTCATTTGGAGAAAGGATTATTTGTTTTATTTCGGCTAGAATAAAAGCAGTTTTTAATATGTTGAGGCCAATTTTAAGGTCAAGCCCCCTAAAGCAATAGGTATTTTTGATTATCTGCAGAAGAAACTACTGTTATACAATGTCTTGCCTAATTACCTTAATTAAGCCTTTGAATGTCACTTTAAGCTGAATAATAGTATCTTGAAAAATATCTAGTAAAATATAATGTGCCGTCATCATAGCAAAGATAAAAGACATCAGTTATTAGAAATGAATTATTTAATCTGTTATGTTTAAAAATGGGTTGAAAATAAATCTTTTCACTAAACAGAAATTGGGGGAAAGGGTTGCTAATAATTCAGGAGGGCAAATAAATCAGATTTTATGTATGCACAGTTATTTTCATCCCTGTAAATAAGGAAAGGGATATAAACACAATAGAATAAAAAAATATGAAACAATCTGTGCTTTAAGCATCTTCACAGTAAAAAAAAACTTCAGCTAAAAAAGTCGTTCAGTCAAGAGCAATGAGGGATTTTCTCCTTTTGTTGTTTAATTAATGATTAAAACAGGCGACAGCAGGAATATTGCACCGTCACTCTAAGAAGAGTGTGGTTCAGATATTTCTTTTTCGAATGTCTTTTGATTCTTAACTTGTTTGTTTATTACACAAATGAGGGTTAATATAAATAATCACTAAACACCGGACTCTGACACAAATGTGCATGTATTTGACCATTAAAGCGCTCACAATAAGATTGCGTTAGATGTGTGTGCTCTGCTCGTCTCCGAGGCTAAGCGCGCACACCCACACAGAAGCATGTCATGCGGTCTCATTGGCGATAATAAAAAGATGAATGATTCGAACGTACATCAATGAATGATGCGCATCCCGTGTTGCAAATGTTACATTACAGCACATGCTTTTAGTCATTTTCATGTGAAACTGAGCTTTGCAGAGCAACAAATGTGTACAACTGTCACTTTCTATAACAGAAATTTATTTATTATATTTTTTTCTGAGGGGTGATTTTGAATTGATGTATGGGGCTGGATCAAATGGTCTCACAGGCCACATACGGCCCAGAGGCCGTACGTTCACCACCCCTGATTTAGACACATACAAGTATGGCAGGTGTGTCCATTTCTTTTCCAAAATAGTTCAAGATCTATCCTGCCTGACTGAAATTGAACTTTGGAGAAGTTTGCTTGTGGTGAGAAAGCAAGACAGCAGGTGATTCAGACTTTAAAAAAATCTCAGATCAGATTTTTTTTTGACTGACTATTAATTAAAAAATTAAAAGTAACCAAATTAGAAAATTTACTTACATGAACCATGAACTATGAATATGATTAATCTTGTACAGCATCTATTAATCAAATAATTTAACATTTCCTAATGGATTATGAAAATCCAAAGTTGTGCATCATGTTAACATTACTTAATGCATTGTAATTTAACGTAGACTAACAATGAACAACACTATTTTCATTTACTAACATTAACAAGTATAAATAAATTCTATAATGTACTGTTCATATTAGTAATTGCATTAACTAATAGACCATTATTTGTGTTTTTCTGCATGGGTTGCTTTAATAACCTACAGTGAAGATCAAAATTAGAAATTCATATTCATTTAAATTCAATTCCTGATTATTTACATAACGCTTTTACAATGTACATTGTTTCAAAGCACATGCAGTCCAGTTTTCAGATCTGAAGTTCAGTTTAGTTCAGTGTGGTACTGTATAAATTTCACTACTGAAAGTCTAAACACTGAAAAGCAAATCCATCGATGTGCAGCTCCACAAGTCACAACCAAACAAGCCAGTGGCGACAAACTAATAAATGAAACTTGCTTTCATCACTAAAGTAAACATTTTGCAGTGGTTATTTGTCCACGGAACATTTTCTTTAGCAAAGGTTAGTTTAATCTTTGTTGGCTTTACGTTTACTCACTGCAAAGGCTTTCAGTCCAAATAAATGTCGAGAAACTCTATGCTGAGATACAGATCTTTACCCTGTTCTGAGCTGGACTGGAGAGTAATCCCAGCTTCTGTGTTGAACTTTTTTTTTTCTTTTGACTAAAAAAAATAGAAATAACAGATTTGGAGAAACCCCACTATCTTGTTAAGACTTTTCTCTTTGGTCTTCATATAGACAACCTGCTGTTAAAGGGTTTTAGCCATTTTAAAACAGCTCACCGAATTACAAATTCAGCGAAAGCTGAAACGATTAAACCGGGTTTGTCATATAACTAAGAAAATTACCAACATGCTGGTCCAGATTACCAAAAATAACTGATAAATCTTACTGTGTTTTCTGTGCTTCAGAATATATAGTATAACTCATGAAATATGCCTAATATAATCCTTCAAAAGACTTTACTAAAATGACCTTGGAAATGTGGGTTGTTGTCTAATTTTGAACTCCACCTTAAGTAGACTCACATATTTAACCAGTCTTTGGGGCATAGGGACAATGGAGGTGCACTATCTTGCTCTCCGAATAAGAGCCCTGTCAAATCGCAGTGCAGAACTCCTCCTTCACTGCATTATTCTTGCACAGTGGAGGAGTACTGAACAGAGATATTGTGATGTTCTTTCTTTTGTTATGACCAGCTTTTCTGTGTGTATGAAAACTTACAGCATTTCCATCACTGGATTTAATGTTATCATTATTGTATCAAAATAAGAATGTGAAGGGGGAAAACTGTGAAATTCAGACCTGCAGAGCTTTCAGACTAAGATGCATCTTTGTGTGTTAGGAATCAGATTTCAAGCCATCATTTCTTTTTCTGCAATATGGACTTGTAAAGACCCACCTGGTTTTAATCCTAATATATATATACAACAATATATATATATATATATATATATATATATATATATATATATATATATATATATATATATATATATAAATAACAATAACAATATATATAAATAAATAAATAAATATATATATATATATATATATATATATATATATATATATATATATATATATATATATATATATATATATATATATATATATATATATATATAAAAAACAAAACAACAACAAATATTTTTGCTCCCAGTCTGAGCCTAATTGAAAGTTCAGTCAGACAATGATGTTCCACAACAACTGTCCAAAACATAGAAAAGATAAAGACCTGATTCATGCTCAGAATGATAAAGTATATAACAACAACTACAAAAAAGCCACTATGTGTGCAAAGCTGTTGTTTATTCATGCTGATACTAAAACTTGAACAGATGTACTTTTACCAATCTCAGTTTATATTATCAATGTTACTTTACATGTTTTTTTTTAACCAAGTTAAAAATTAAAGGAGACAGATTTGAAGACTGTATCTTCTGCAACACGAAACATATGTATATTTTCTGGTGAAAGTTGATTGTCAATCGATTTTACTGACCTTTGACTTTCATTATATACACAATTTTTTTTTTGTAATTTTTAAAAAGCAATTCTTCATGTGTTTTAGAAAATAAAAAAGGGTTTGGAATGACATGAAAGTAATAAGTAATAAGTAACCCTTTAAAAGTGTGACCATTTGTCAGCTTCCTTAAATTGACAAATTCTTTACTAACTAGAGGTTTAAAATAAAAGACAGAGATTAACAATCCGTTCCAGTTTCATTAATAAAGTTTTCTCATTTAGAATGTAGCAAGACACAAAGAAAAAAGCAGAAAATGGCTGAAAAGGTTTACTGCGCTGTCCACCCTGTGTGCGGCGGTGCTTCCTCAAGTGCTCTTAAAAGCCAGCAGCTGAGGATTTTGTGATAATGGAGTTATTTAGCAAGTCTGACCCCATCAGGCACACACGCTGTAGATGCCACAGCAAAACCTCTGTGGACATTTTAATTAGCTTGCCTGCTAATTAAGTTAATTCACTTTGCAGTAGCGCACTGAACTGACCAGTGTGTAAACTTTAACAGCAACGTTTTAACATTTTGCATTTATATTTTCCACTTTCAGAAATAAGAGAAACCACGCTATCATAACTGGAAATTGAAACGTTTTGTGATTTGGGCCTAGCTTTGCGCAAAAGCCTGGGGCTAGAGTTTTGGAGGTGCCCTCAGATTCGGCAGAGGCTGTGGGCAGAGGTGCTGAGCATGCTGCAGTGTGTTTGCAGTGCTGGCTTCACTCCTTCCCTCTGCATTCGGACGTGAGCGCTAGCGTAGGCCCTTACTCAGCACTATTTCTGGCCCTGATTGGCTGATCCAGGCAGCAGACCGCTACAAATACAGTAGACAGTAGTCAGCTTTTTGACTCGCCTTTGTCGGAACAAAGTGTCAGAAATTGAGTGACTCACCATTCGCTGAACTTGGTTTTTAGTTTTTAATCTTATGGTCTTTAGGTGTCGATCTTTAATCAGAAAGCGGCCCAATTCCCATATTGACTGATATATCAAAAGTAAAGACGGTACAGTCAGAAAAGCATCACTGCGCAAATCCACATTACATTCCAAACACATCTGTGCTTCATAAACGTTTTTGTTTCATTTTTAAAACACTGACATTCCCTGAATATTCTGGGAAACAATATGAGCTTGGATGCCACTTTGTTCTATTATAATTATTAGTAGAAGAATGAAGAGCCTTGAATAGAAACTTCACATCCAAGCACAGCTCAATGAGCTTTGACAGTTTAATCTAATTAAACATTGTTTTATCCTATTTTGGTTGAGCAGATTACTGGCATCTTTGTTTTGTAAATCTCTCAATTAATTTTCAGAAAGATGTAATCCCTAAAGCGGGTTTAGATCCCGAGCTTTTAATCTAACGGTACCACCTTTCAAGGAAATCAATAGCAGCTTAGATTTTATTCTATTGTTTTTATTTATTTTCTTTTTACTTCTCTCTCTCTGCAGATGTTGGATCAGTAGGAATCATCTAGATCATTTGCTCCTCTGTTACTGTAGGGGGTCTGAAATTCTTATTACCTTTGGGCTGCTGTAATCTGGTTTAATAGAGGCTTTTACTCCAGGGTGTAACATTTTCATCTAATTGCAGCATCTAAACTGTGGTTGCGTGGAAGTTCTTATCCACTCTAATTTGCAGCACTGTTATTTTTGCCGTCTTTCTCTTTCTCTCTCGCTTTTATCACATTATTTTGTCCATTTTTCACCAGGAGGAGTCATGAATGTGGAATGGAGCAGCGTTAAAATCTTTACTGCTGCAGGAGGAGGAACGGCTGCAAAAGCAAGTTCCCGACAGATGCCTGGTACCATACATCCACAGGTACTGATAGAGCTTCTCATGTCCTAATGGCCTTAATATTATCTTAGATGTTTGACTCACAATTTAGAGGATTAACTAAAAATAAATAAATTAAGAAAATGCATGGAAGCCAAAGGATCCAGAGGGAAAAGAAAGCAATGATGCAAAAGTTATGCCATGAGAATCTGACAGGCAAACAGTAGGAAACTCTTTCCTATCAGCGGATGTTGTCGTATGATGCCAAATTGACACTGGAAAAATAAAAAAAGCAGCACAGGAGCACTTCTAAAGAAGCAGGTATCTTCACGCATACTGTTTAATGCTGCTTAGAGGTGGCATAAACATTGAAAAAAGAAAAAAAGCCAATTAAAATCGCTAATAAAGTGTATTTAAATTATAGTACAATAACAGCCCCTTTCACCGGTAAATATATGGAAAATTTGCGGAACGACTTTACCGGTAAATTCAAAAAAGCGCTGATCACACAGGTAAGGACGTTAAGGAATGTTTCCGGAAAAGAGCATTCACACATCCATTCCAAAATACCGGTAAATTCTGACATCATTAACCAGAAATGAGCTCTAAACGGCTGCGCTTGTATTTGTAAACATTGGACTACATCACAAACTCTGTGGATGGATCAGCATTGTGAACAACTTCGATGAAAACATATAGAGAAACACTTTGGCATGTCCTGATGTACATGACATGT
The DNA here is from genome assembly GCF_052040795.2 of Danio rerio. Lineage (NCBI taxonomy): Eukaryota > Metazoa > Chordata > Actinopteri > Cypriniformes > Danionidae > Danio > Danio rerio. The sequence continues at coordinate 7,318,313 of NC_141043.1, forward strand.
GTGTGTGCACTCTCTGACTGAAAGGTATGGAAGCTAGTATGGAAGAAGGAAGAGAGTCACTGTTTAGAAGGGTAGCTCTTCAAAACTTGTATTACTGAAGGGTGCATACAAATTGGAGACAATTTCACTGTTTTTTCTCGTCATTGGAAGTCAGTGGATAAAATCTGTACCAACATTCTTCGAAATATCTTCTTTTGTATAGTTATAGAAAGACAACTCAGTTTGTTTTCTTAATCCCTTGCACAGAATGTTGTGCCTCTTTACTGACAGTGTAGTATACAAAATCATGAAAAACAGCTGTATTAATAACCTATAGCATTTGCAAAACAACAACAAAAAATAAACATATGCCCCAAATATGCCCCTAACGTTTGATGCCAGTAAGAATTGATTTTTCTCTTTCCTCTTTCTTTTTTTTAACTTGAAAGAGGTATATTTTTGCTCACGGAGGAGTTATTTGTTTAAAGACACAATATAAACAATAACTTTATTGCAATTTAAAACAACTCTTCTGTTTTCAGGCATTTTAAAAGCAGTTTATTCCTGTGATGCAAAGCTGCATTTTCAGCATCATTACTCCAGTCTTCAGTGTAACGCTATTCTCCAGAAATCATTCATGTTTATTTGAAATCGTCGCGCTTTAACATTACAAATACCTGCTACTTTAATGTTAAACTATTCTCTTTTTTATTACTTAACCTCAAAACACATTTATTCTCCAACTCCCCATTCTTCACCTTCACACTCCTTCATTAGTCGCGACTTACAGAAGCACCACTTACAAGCATTGTGGAAACGCCACGAGAGCTTTAGTTACACACTTTCTCTCACTCACTCGCAATAAAAGTGCACCAGTGAAGGACAGAACAATAAAAAGGTGAAGAAAAGAAAAAAAATGGAGAGGAAGTGAAGTGGAAAAGTGATCTGACAGAAACGATTTGTACTGTAGCGCAGCTGCGTAGTGTCTGCTCTGGTTTCAAAGACAAAACCCTGCTGTTAGGAAGACTAGTTAAATGCGTTTGTGTGTGTGTGTGTGTGTGTCCACCACAAACGATGACAGCCAGGCTAAGGTCATACAGGGGCCTATAGTGAACGGATGATGGCTAAGCTGTGTATGTTTAAACGCACACAGCTGAGGATATGTTTTAGGTTTAAATCACATAGAAGCACACGCTTAATGCAAAACACTGCAGGCAAAACCTCTGATATTTCATGTACTGCGTCTGCCAAAATTTAAGCTTTTGGAGATTTTTGAGTTGTTTTTATTCAGTCGAATGTATAGAAAACATCCAAGATTGTGGTGCACTTTATCAATTTCTGGCAGTGGATTTCAATTCTGATACATTTTTTTTAACGCTGGCTTTTTAAAAATATATATCCTCCACTTCTTGTACATCTCTACTTACTGTAAACCAAACTGTTTGGTCCATATCTGTATTCTGATTATTTTGACTGAAGGACGTTATTTGACTGATTTCATACAACACATTGTACGCTACAAAGCAAGAGTATAGACTCACTCTTGACATTGGTGGGGACATATATACCTAGAGTGCAAGCATTGGACCGCTCAAATTCTGTTTTGCACTTTTAAAAACATCATTAAGGCCCAATTCAATACTATTTTTGTACCCGTACCCCTTATCCCTTACAACCAAGGGTTAAGGGGAAGGGCTTAAAAATTTACCCCTAAGAATTGGGACCGAACTACACCTGCACACGTCGTCATATGTCCTCGCGATCTGATGCTTCATGCGAGATCACACGATCGAGACTGCTGTAGTGATTCCAGTTGTGTTATTTTTTGGTATTAAGTCATATATTATGTTAACTGTTATATTATGTTAACTGTACTGTGTATTTACACTGTGGCCATATTCATCAATGTAAACACACCAAAAACAACATTAACATTATAGCAAACACTGTAAAATGCCAATTGACTGCCACTAGACATTACTGACAGGATATTCCAGTGTCAGAATGTTGTGGGACTGCTGTATAGGAGTTATTAATAGGGATTATAGATCGCAAAATTTAGCTTTTTTTTTTCGTTTTTTTTTTTAAAGCATGAAAGTAAAACACAAACGCGGTTATGAATATATTAAAACGTGTTTGTTTGTTGTAAAAATTCATAATAGTGACAAAAAAATACTAATTTGTGGATCCCCTTACTTCCGGGTTCAGCAATACTGCCACTGTGGCTGGTGCATTCTGGGAAATTTTCTTACCCCTTGGTTTCGAGTGTGGTCCTGAAAAAGCTTTGTTCGAAGGGCTATTCACCCCTTCCCCTTAGCCCTACGCCCTCAAGCTAAAGAGAGTTGGGACACCCCTACCCTTGGCATGCATGCGCAAAACGAGGGGTAGGGGTAAGGGAAGGGCTAAGGGGTAGAATTGGGATTTGGCCTAAATTACTTAATAACATAAAATAAACACTTAAAATACAAATAACAATCCTGTACCATGCTGCAAAAGTCAATTCTCATTATTTTACGGCAGTCTGGCTTTTAGGAAGGTATGAATGTAGTGAAATTTAGAGAGGTGTGTGATTCTTGATTATTGTTCTTCATTATCATGGAGACCAAAATCAAAACTTAATTTTAATTAATTGCACTGCCTTAATTAATAATAATATTACAGTGAAAAAGTAGCACACTTGACTTGGTGCACATGTGAGTTATGAGTTGACGAGGATTACTTGAAATCAATTAGATTTTTGTTAGGATCATTTTTAGTAATTGGTGGATATTAGTGGGGACTCGTCCCCTTCGTCCATGCCAATTCTACTCCCTTGCTACAAAACATTGTAATTATTATCTGGTGGTTTGCAGTAGTTTCTGAATTTTGAGGAATAAAATGAGATTCCCAAAATGCTCCCTATAAAAACCTTTAACTCTAAAATGTAACTCTAAAAAGTTGAAACAGGATTTTTGAACCTGACTAAATCTACTGTAATGTATGTATATAAGTGCATATTTTATTAAATAATGGCCTATTTTAAACATCATGTTTTAGAAAACGTGTAATGTAAAAAAAAGTTCGCAATTCTTAATGGAATCAGTCAACTTTGATAATACGGTGGTGATATTTTTATGTATGTTTTAGTCAAATATCACCTGCAGGCTTTTTGCCTTTAACATCGGTCTTATTCATGAGACACAAGTTGAACAGATTGGGTAAATATACTGTACACTATGAACATTCTTGCATAAATTGGCTTATTCAGTTCTAAGTAAATTCATAAACTATTTATGAATGTACTCATATTCTTTCTGCTCATGGAAACACACACACACACACACACACACACACACACACACACACACACACACACACACACACACACACACACACACACACACACACACACACACATACACACACACATACATGTGCTTTCTTTCTCTGAATCTCTCTCTTGCTCTTCTCACACACAGATACACACATATAATATTGTCAAACAAGAAAGGTAAACGAAGTGACAACCTGCAATGAGGACTTCAATGCCCTTTTTTCGTCTTTGAAGTAAATTTCTGTTGATCAAAAACTAAACTGCGGATCAAACTGAAAAAAGACATTTCTTAAAGAAAATGGAAGAAATCAAAGGGGAAGTTTGAACATGCTGCTTTTTTGTGTTTCATAAATGAAGACGGTTCTCTTATAAAATTAAAAGTATTAATAATAGCACAGTATTATCTGAAATGTTGTGGAGCATGTTTGCAAAGAAATCTGAAATCGCTGCATTTTATATAGAGAAAGCACTTACAAATATTGTGAATGTTCTAAAAGGTTGCACTGTTTTTTTTAAGATAAATGGTTTATTTGGGTTAAATTTAAACAAACAAATGTTCAAATTAATTTATTTGTTCAAATTCAGCCCAAATAAATAGTTTGCAACCATTTATTTAAAAAAAATATTTGTAAATCCAATTAATTAGTTTTTTTTTGAGTACTCTGTAAATGCTTTTGATTTTCAGAAATGTGCTTTTATATTTTTTAAACGTTTTACTTTACTTTATTATAAGGGTTATTATTAGACTAACATTTTTTGTGATTATTATTTTTTGAATTCCACATTTTTTGCACAAACTAACTTTGATGTTGCTTTAAAATGTAATATTTATTCTATATTTTTTATATACTGTGTACAATTTTACATATTTTGTTGGAATCAAAATGAAATATTTCAGATATTTATTTTAGCTATAGTAGATTTTTATACAGCTGAATTCAGAATTAATAGCACCCCCCCCCCCTTTTATTTTTTTTCTCTATTAAATATTTCCTAAATTATGTTTAACAGAACAAAAAAAAAAAAAAAAATTCACAGTATGTCTGATTATGTTTTTGTTTCTGGAGAAAGTCTTATTTGTTTTATTTCGGCTAGAATAAAAACACTTTTTATAAAAAAATAAAATAAAAAGTAGCATTTTAAGGTCGAAATTATTAGCCCCTTTAACCTATATATTTTTGATAGTCTAAAGAACAAACCGTCGTTATACAATAACTTGCCTAATTCCCCTAACCTGCCTAGTTAACCTAATGAACCTAGTTAAGCCTTTAAATGTCACTTTAAGCTGTATAGAAGTGTCTTGAAAAATATCTAGTCAAATATTATTTATTGTCATCATGGCAAAGATAAATTAAATCAGTTATTAGGGATAAGGTATTAAAACTATTATGTGTAGAAATGTGTTGAAAAAATCTTCTCTCCGTTAAACAGAAATTGGGGAAAAAACAAACTAAAAAAATTCTGATCTCAACTGTATATAAAATACAGTAAGATTTTTTAAATATAGACTTTAATATATTTATATATTATATAATACATTTAATATATTATATAGATATTTAGATATAATAGATTTTAATATACTTTAATTTTATTATTAGTCAAACAAAGTTTGACATTTCACATTTTTGCAAGGAATTTCATAAAATAAATAATGATGAAACATTTTTTCATATAGTTTGTTTCAAAAATAGTTTTTTAATTGAATTCAAGTTTAAATCGAGATATTCTTTCACAGATTGATGATTCTACAACTATATGCTGTTGTTTCCTCATAAGGGCATGCAGATTTCTCTTTTAACCTTTTTATATTGCGTTTTGCAAATGACATTGAAAAGAATCGGATTTATTTTTCTCCAATATGTTCTACACTGTATGGTAATTCGCACACAAGGTCTTGCGATTACGGCTCTATTTTCAGCTCTATTGTGAATGCAATGAGGCCGGTGTAATGTCACAGTGAACCTCCGCAATGCATATGATGAATTTACAGATCTGTGTGGAGAACTCTTTATCCTGAAACTTCTTTAGGATCATCTTCCCCAATGTCCTTCCTCATTACTGTGCTTTCTATCACTCAATCTCCTCATTTCTTTTCCTTTCCAATGTTCTCAGCTCTTGTGCGGCGCCGCTGAATGTTAACTAGGCTCTAGTCTCTTAAATATATGTGCACTTAAAGGCCCGCGTGATCATGGGGGCTCAAAATGTACGTGAGTGTTGCGTCTGTTCACATCCTGCTCTGATGACCCAATATTGATTTGCAATATACATATATAGATTTGCAATATTGCTGTATACTCTACAACAAAGTTAAATGCTTCAATAATTGAGGAATATTAAACTAAATGGATAGATCACTAGCAAAAAAGAAAAGAAATTCACTCATTATTGATTCTTGCTCAATCCTATTGAAATTTGTGTCCTTCTTTGTTGAACACAAAGTAAGATACTTAGAAAAATGTTGGAAACCAGTTGTCGTTGATGCCCATGGTACAAAAAACAAACATTTTTTAAGTGTCTTTGGCTACTGGTGTCCAACATTCTCAACCCAGGCTCATTGTGGAAACATAGCCCCGCGGACGTTTCTGGAGGCCGCGAAATACGTCCTGGGAGGTACGTATTTGAGCAGTTTTTGTTTTCGCGAATCCGCGAGAGAGCGATGCGTTTCGCTTTCTTGCATCTCAAACACCTCTCTGGAGCACGTGCTGTTCTTGCACGAAAAGCCCGGTCGTCGCTGCGGCCGGCTCCTCCTCCTCTGGGTCTCCGCTCAGCTGACGTAATGCTACGAGCTAAGCGGACAAACTGGTTGCGGCCGGAAAGCCCTAAGGTGACTAAGCTATCGCAGCCGGCAAGCGAGTGCGAAGAAGAGGAGCTGCGTCACACCGCCCCGTAGCGTTCGCTCGAAAAAAACAAATGCGGCCATACGTACCTCCGGCCACGTAAATCACAGTCTCCAGAAACGTCCGCAGGGGTATGTTTTCAGAATGAGCTTGGGTTGAACATTCTTTAAAGTACCTCGTTTTGTGTTTAACTGAATATTAAATAATAAATAACTTTCTTTTTCTTTCTTGGCCTACTAACGCTAACAATTAACACTAACCATCAAGTGCGTTACTCATCATTTAAATGAATAATTAAACTGTAGAACACTTTAAAATAAAAGTTTAATCAATTATTTTTACAACGTCCTTGTTACCATATCTGTGTGTAATATAGTAACAACTGTGCAACTAATAACCACATTACATACAATAAACCAAAACCTACAGTAGATGCAATAAATCATGTAAATCTACATTACACTACTCTTCCTAACAAAAGTTTTGTCATCAACCCCAGTTGTAAGACCGTTGTAAGACAAATAATAACTTCTAGTTGATCAAAAGTGGCAGAAGGTACTGTAGATCTTTCAGATGAATCATCTGTTGAACTGCATCCCAATCATGACAAATACTGCAAAAGACCTACTGGAACCCGCTGGGATCTAAGATTCTCACATAAATCAGTCACGGTTTGGTGTTATATTCAGTATGGGGGTGTGCGAGAGATCTGCAGAGTAGATGGCAACATCAACATCCTGAGGTATTAAGACATTTGTGCTGCCCATTACATTACAAACCACAGGAGAGGGCAGATTATTCAGCAGAATAGCGCTCCTTCTCATACTTTAGCCTACACATCAAAGTTCCTAAAAGCAGGTCAAGGTGCTCCAGGATTGGCCAGCCCAGTCACCAGATATGATCATCATTGAGCATGTATGGGATAACATGAAGGAGGCATTAAAGATGAATCCAAAGAATCTTGATGAACTCTGGGAGTCCTGCAAGAATGCTTTCCTTGCCATTTCACATGACTTTAAGTTATTTAAGTCATTGCAGAGAAGCTCATGGGAGTCATGCACAATATTAATTATTTTTCCACAGCACCACGACTTTATATTCTATATTGTACATTATTCTGTTAAGTGACAAGACTTTTGTCTAAAAAAAAGTCAGACCTTGCTGTCCCAATTAAATTATTTAAAATCAAGACATGATCATATTTTATTCTTAATCTAGAGGCCTTTGCCTTTCATATAAGCCACTTCTGATACCAACTGATCAATTAGAAGTCCAGTTAATATTTGTTGTTCCTTGAATAGGTGTTACTTGAACACTCTTGTCAGTTAGTGTATGACACTGTGAAGTGTAACTTGCTTATGATTAAGTTTTTTACTTAATGTTGAAATGTATAACGTATGTACAAACATTTATACTAAAGACACTGTACTGTAATAATAATAATAATAATAATAATAATAATAAGTACATAATAAAAAAATATCTCTTGTATACACAGGTATTCTCATATAAGGTCTAAACTGTTAATCCAAATCAGAAAATGTATAAATAAAACTATATAATGCTGTGATATGCTCTTACGATTGAGTGGAGTTTATTTTAATGTTACAAAAATACTCTTTAAATTACTCCACAGCTGATTTTAGTGTCTCTTCATATTCTTATTCTGCCTGTAAATGTCACTGCAATAGCGTTTGGATTTAGGAAGTTGTGCTGAATGAGCGCTGGACGCTCAGGTAGTGTATTTGTCCTGAGAGAGGAAAGATAGAGCACTGCAGGAGACTTTTATCATCCTCACACACACCCACTACAGTCTGCAGTGCCACTCACATTAACGATTACATAGTTATTACTATGTAATAACAGTGTAGTTAATGTTAGTAATGAAACAGCAGTGGCTGTGCATTATGAACTTGTTTCAATTAAGCAGAGGAAGCCTCGGGCTGAGCATCAGACACTTTGCTGCATGCAGTTTGCAGCAGTGAACAACTCCTGTTTCATATCAGAGAGAGAGAGAGAGAGAGAGAGAGAAAGAGAGAGAGAAACAGAGAGAGAAAGAAAGAAAAAAATTATATATATACAGGATATATATTAATGTTTTCCTTGCCGCCGATGGAATGAAGCTTAGCATCGGAGCGCTCTTGTTCTTTTAATTACTTCCTCCTGGTTTACAGCTCCAGTGAATTTTAATTATCCATGCTAATATTTAGAAAGAACATCTATTTGGTATCAGGCTGTTTGGGGAGATCCTGACGCAGATTCGAAGAATGCAAGCATATGTATAAATGTTTATCTCTATATGACAATACAATGTCAAATGACAATATATTACTAAATAGTATAATAAATATAAATGTAATAAATATAATATAAAATTAATAAAATGTAATTTAATTAAAATGTAATATAATAAATTACAATTGTTTTATTTGGAATCTGAATGTTATAAATGTTATATTTTATAAGATAAAAATAGATGTTTCTAGACGTTTCTCTTTATAGGATGAAAGAAATAGCAACATTTTATTCAATACTTGATACTTGCAACAAATCCAAAGAAATGTATATTTTTCTTCAAGTCCTTCCTTAATATTTTCCCATAGCTGTCTATTTTTGTTAAGGGAATATTAACATTAGGATATAAACTATCGTTATATTTAATGCAGTTTTTGGAGGATGTCTTCTGTAAATTAAGATCAAAATAAAAACTATATATTAAAATATTTATTTAAATATTTGTATTTTTTATTTTATATATATATATATTTATTTATTTATTTTTACTTAATTTTTTATTTCATTTAATTTAACTTATTTTAATTTATTTTATTTATATTTTATTAAATATTTATTTAATTTTAGAGATATTTATTTATTTACTTTACATTATTGTTTTATTTTATTTAAAATAAATTTTATTATTATTATTTTTTAATTTCATTTTGGATTATTTCTTTGCTTTATTTTATTTCATATTTTATTTTTTATTTTGAGCTTTTCCACAAAAATATTTTGATGTCATATACTTCCCACAGACAAAATGTCTTCAAAAAAAAAGTTAAAAAATAAACAAATAAAAATGCCACCAATAATATTACATCCGTCTGCAATACTCAGCTAAACTGCAATATCCCATAATTATATTCGCAGGACATTTGAACATGTCTCTAGGTTGTTTCCTCCTCTGTTTTTCTGCAGTGAGAGCATGTTCCAGATAAGCTTGACTGTTATTGGGGTTTAAATGCTAGCAGATGTCGCTTTAATTGATTGAAACAAATTACCAAGGCATTGATCCTCGGTTCGAGTGTTTCGTACGAGTGCCACTGAAGCTAGGTGTGCTTGTGTGCTTGTGTGTGTGCGTGTGTGTGTGTGTGTGTGTGTGTGTGTGTGTGTGTTTGTGCGCAGAGGAACTGTTCGGGTGCACAGAGATCTGCTGTTATGCATCCGTTGACAGGACATTGGCATTTTAAAAAGATTTTAAAGCTTGATTTGTTCTTTCAAAAAGGATTATTCAACCTTTTGTTCGGTTATAGTCCATTTCAGCCAGATAATGACCTTCATAATTGATTTAATAGTTTTAAATTGGTGCCTTGTGGAAATATTCACTGACACTGTTGTGAAATTTAGCGAGGCAGCAAATTGTAACACAGTGAAATTATGATGTTAAAGTGTTAGTGAATCACCAGCAAGTTATGAGCTACAATTATTAGTGAATGCTGTATCGATGTATTCATTTAAAATGAACCAATATCCTCATCCTGACTTGTTTGTGTTATATCAATATAAATATAAAAAACACTCTTAGAATAAAAGGCGCAAAGTCTGTCACTGGGGCAAAACCTGTTTAAAAGGTAGTTTTTTGTGCATAACAGGTTCACATTTGCTTTTCAAAGGTACAGTACATATTATTCCCTTAAAAGTATGAAAGAGTACTCTTATGATAACTTGTCATTGTGGACATGTTAGGTACAAATGTGTGCCTTCTGAAAAGGTATTGCCCCAGTGACTGCTTTTGTGCTTTTATTTCTAAGACTGAATAAGAAATCATGCTAAATGTTAAGTTTTAAAAGGATAAAACTAAAGAAGAATTGTAATAATTTTGTTCTAAATTAACCTAAAATAAGTATTTTAGTTTAAAAACTATGTAATTTAATTAAAAATAATTATTTAATGTAGTTTAACATTGTAAAAAAAAAAAAAGACACATTAAATTATTGTAAACATGTAAAAAACTGGTTAATTTACAGCAAATGTGTACGTTATGTACACCAAGGTTATTATAGTTTTGCATTCTTAAATTTGGTGTTTATTTCAATACTGTTTAATATACTTATATAACTTATATATACTTCATATAATTTTTTGTTGTTGTAATTTCTTAGTTTTAGTGTGTTTCATTCATTACTGGTTTTGTTAATTTTAGTTTAATTGTTACTTTGGAAACACATTATTATTTAATTTAATTAATAATTAATATATTTAACATTTTCATTTGACTGTGACACAGTGGCGCAGTAGGTATTGCTGTCGCCTCACAGCAAGAGGCCGGTTCGAGCCTCGGTTGGGTCAGTTGTCGTTTCTGTGTGGAGTTTGCATGTTCTCCCTGCGTTCGCGTGGGTTTCCTCCGGGTGCTCCGGTTTCCCCCACAGTCCAAAGACATGCGGTACAGGTGAAGTGTATGAGTGTGAATGAGTGTGTGTGTGGATGTTTCCCAGGGATGGGATGGGGCTGGAAGGGCATCCGCTGTGTAAAAACGTGCTGGATAAGTTGGCGGTTCATTCTGCTGTGGCGACCCCGGATTAATAAAGGCACTAAGCCGAAAAGAAAATGAACGAATGAGTTTTCATTTGACTTTATTGTTAATTAATATATTTAGTTTTGGTAATTCTAGTTTAGCGGAGGTAACATTACAGTTAATGGAGCTAATGTCACAGCGATCTAGCTACTGCGAATCACTGGAGAACTATAAGTCTGCCACCAAATGGACTACAAATCCTTTCATGCACCTCACACACACATTTTCCGGTTTTCCCTGATGACACACACACAGACAAACAGCGAAAAACTCATCATTGAATCATTACCTGGACTATAAAGACAGCTGTCATTTCCACACACTTTGCTGAGTCTTGTTTCTTGTTAATTCTTGTCTAGCCTTTCCGTGTTTTTGACCCGTGGTTTGTTTGTTTATGCTGTTTTTTTTTCTCGCCCGCACCGATCTCTTGCCTGCTTTTGACCACGCTCTCTGGATTATCTATATGCTCCAGTCTGTTTTGACCGTTGCCTGCCTGACCACTCTTTTGAATAAACTGCATGTGGATCCTTACCTCTGTCGTCCTTGTGTTACAACGTCAAGTTTAGTGTTTGTACAGCCTACATTACAAACATTAAATTGATATTTCAAACTGACATGCTACAGAAAAAATATAGAAAACAATTTTAAACCTTTTTTTTTGGTGAAAATACAAGTGGCCTAAGACCTTTGCGCAGTACTGTACAGTATATGATTTTAAAATATGTCACACAGGTTTCAAACAAAGGGCAGTGACACACTGCCACGGAGTTTGATTGACAGCTTGCTGTGACCCAGCAGCTGCACAGGACATGAAGGTCAGCTGAGGGAACGAGAGATTCGGATCAAACGCTGATTTACCAGACTGTCATGAGAACAGACCTTTGTCCTGAACTCCAGAACTCAGAAACCCGATGTTGCTGAGCTACAGCCCAAAAATTAAGGCTCTTTAAGTTGTCAACTCATTCTCTGATTTAAATTTAGATTGTGGCGATTTTAAAAGTTTCATTTCTTCAAAGTGTGCACTAATATACACCTCATAATTTAATAATCAGTTATCTTCATAATTTTACACAGACAAACAAGAATAGATGAAGTGGGAGAATTATTCAATCGATAATAGAATGCTTTTTAAGCCTGCAAAGTCTTCACGCCTTCGCTTTTGGTAGATTTTATTGTAAATGTTAAATCTTTTGACCACCTCAGCAAGCAAATTGACAAAGAAAAATGTAATACTTACAGTATTAAATTCAATATCAACAGTATTAAATTTAATATAAACAGTATTCAATTTAAAACTTTAAAAAACATATTTAAAATGTATATAGTATAGTTTTAATACTAGAGCTTTTCTTTTATTCAACAAGGATGCTTTAAATTGATTAAAATGACAAATATAAATATATTTATATTTCAAATAAGTTTTTAACCATTGTGAAAATATATTATGTAAATCCCCAAGAATATAAAGCTGCAAAAATGCTTTGTTTAAATTAAAATGAAATGTTTCCTAGGCAGTAAATCGGCATATTACAATGATTTCTGAAAGATCATGTGAAACCCCAAACGTCTTATTTTGTTTTCTTTTTTTTTTCTGCAGTAGACTAAGTAATCAAAAAGCATGACCAAATAATCAAAATCATGAACCATATTTAATGGAATAAAAAGTTACAAAGGGTTTCTTCTTAAATTCTGTTTTATTCTTGTTTAAATGACTTTCGGTTATTCAAAAATATATTAAAACATGAATGAAAAGTAATGAATAATAATAATAATAATAATAATAATAATAATAATAATAATAATAATAATAATAATTTTTGGTTTTCTCTGTTTTTACAAACTAAACTAAACTAAACTAAACTAAACTAAACTAAACTAAACTAAACTAAACTAAACTAAGTGTTTGTGAAGTGATAGATCAGTTGTGGAGATGAAATTGTGTCCTCATACAATAAGATAAGCATCACATGCATGCACTGAAACACTTGCAGTCTTCATATTTTATTTCAATCAATATTTTGTATTCCAGTATTCACAGACTCAAATATTACAACACAATTAGATTTTAACTTGCTCATCCAAAATTGACCAAACTCTGCATATTCTATTTTTTATGATTGGATACCTGCAAATTCATTCATATTTTCCAGGCCTCTAGATGATAAAACAGAGAACGGTCTCCATTATATTCATATGTGTTACATATTTAGTATTTTTGCTACCACAAACCACCAGTTTACATTCCCAAACATTATGTTTGACAGAGATCTGATCTCACCATCATCATGAAGAAGCAAAACAGACTAAATCCAGAAGAAACAATCCCAAGAAACCTGCCTGCAAAGCTATACTACTGTGTAAAGTGTTAGGCATTTCAATGTAAAATAAAGATGCTTTCCAATATAATATCACATTAATTTCTTTATCAGTTAACTTTCATTAACTTCAACAGAATCAACATGCGTGTTTAAAACTTTTTTCTTTAGGAAGCTTTGTAAGATTTCTTAAAGTGTCTCAGAGATGTTTCCACAATTCTTGAGGACGGTGAGATTAGACAGACATAGTCCATTTGAAATCAACATTTACTTATTAGCACACATTGATATTCTTTAGATGAGCTATGTAATTGCTTACATTTATACAGTGATTTTCTAGACACTCAAAGCGCTTTACACATTGGGGAAATCTCCTCATCCACCACCAGTGTGCAGCATCCGCCTGGATGACATGACGGCAGCCATACTGCGGCAGACCACACACCAGCTGATTGGTGAAGAGGAGACAGAGTGATGAAGCCAATTATGGTAAGGGGATTGTTAGGAGGTCATGATAGACAGAGGCCAGTGGGCAGATTTGACCAGGATGCCGGGATGAAACCCCTACTCTTTTTCGAAGGACGTCCTGGGATTTTTAACAACCACAGAGAGTCGGTACCTCGGTTTAACGTCTCATCCGAAAGACGTTAGAAGTACACAAACCTGCAATTTCCAGTTCACACAGATTTTAGAAATCCATGAACTGGCAGATGCAATCGTTTTATTTTTTGATGCAGTTTCTAGAGAAACTGAATATCAAATGAGAAAACAGTGGGTGTGGCTTGTTTTTGTCTTCTGCGAGCTGATTGGATGTAGTAAAGTAGGCATTTCATTTAGAAAGATCGGGAAAGAGTTAACTTAAATAGGTGGTTTTGGTAGAGTTACAACCTAAATCTTCCTCCTCACCATTTCTGTTTGTTGTCATTACTCTGTCAAAACTGGCAGTTCAAGGGGTGTGGTTAAGAACCACGCCCACTTCCTCAGACAGATGTAATCTGAGAATTGAACTGTAAACAAACAGGAAGTGCATTTTCAGATTTCAATATTAGATCACAGGGGCAAACTTTTATTTTCTTCTTAATGACATGCAGAGATTAATTTTTCACCACAAAATTAGCAATGTGAGCTCCCTTCATACCATTATTTTGCTAAGAGGGAATTATGCACAAAATGAAAGCCCTGCACCTACTCAATATTAAGTTTTTATTAGTACATATATATATATACATATACAACAACATACATTCAAATCGTAGTTCACCCAGACTTTAAAGTCCACATGAACTGGAAGCTGCCTCCATTTTTTTTTTCATATTGTGACGCAGAGAAACAGAATATTTAACGTGAATCAGTGGGCGTGGCTTTTTTTACTGCGAGCTGATTGGATGTATTAAAGTAGGCGTTTCATTCAGAAAGTTCAGGAAAAGGGTTTCAAGAGAGTTATTGCAACCTAACAGACTCCTCCTCCTCACTATTTCTGTTTGTTGTCATAGCGTTGTCAAAATGGACAGTTTTAGGGGCGTGGTTAAGTATCACACCCACTACCTGAGATGGACGTAATTTGAGAACTGAAAACAAACAGGAAGTGAATTTTAAGATTTCTGTATTAGATCACAGAGGCAAACACTTTTTTTTTTTCTTCGGTAAATGCACCGATGTATTGTTCACCACAAAGCTAGCAATGTGCAAAGCAAAGCTTACAAAATCAACATGGTTAGTTTTGATTTCATGTACACTTTAAGAGCAATTATTAGCAAAAATAAAGTTTAGAAATGTAAAAAAATAAATAAAAATTCTACGAACAAACTACACACCAAACTTACAAGTAACAAATTTAATATCATTTTTTTCTGTTGGTGGAATTACTAGCGGTCTAAAACATTAGCGCAGCTACCATACAGCGAAATGAAACCCTTTGAAAAAGCAGAAAAGCATCTCCTCCTGCGCTGCGCTTTCCCTTCAGTCTGTGTCAGTCCTGGTGTGTTAGGAAGACTAATAATGTTCTGCTCTGTAACCTGCCTCCTCATCGCCTGCCTTGATAAACTGTGCTTGATTTATCAGGCTGTTCGCATCAGTCCTGGACTTCACCGCACTTCATCACCTGACGGAGGCTTCATAATCGCGCCAATCAGACACCGATTTATGAGTGAACAAATCCCCAAACCTCCCCGGAAATATTTCTTTTTATCTTCCACCGTTATTGCCTTTCTGCTTGGCACACACGTCAGCTGAATCATTCGCCCAAATTGCTTTATCTCAGGGCGCGATTATGTATCTATGTATGATTTAGCACATGTGAACATTTGTGTTTTTCTGAGATGTCGTTTGCGGATGCACTCTTTTGCGCTGTTTATATAATGGCTTGATGTATATTGTGACTTCTGAAGTTGTTTTATGTAGAATCTGTAGTTCTTAGATGTTTAGCATAGGGCCTTTCCTCTGGTTATGGTTTTCTGTTGCCTGCTCATTTCGTTTTATTTGATACATGTTTTATTTATTTTATGCTGTTCGGAATTTTGACATTGACAGTTCTCTTGGTTTCATCACCATTTTAGGTCATTATATTCTATCCATGACCTTTCTGTGTCCTTGTATGTATGTGATGATATTTAAGTTAGCATTTTAAAATCCTAAATATAATTAAAAAAAACTGAGTAATAGTCATTATATAATATTTAGTGAAATAATAATAATCAGAATAATACATTTTATTATTAATAAAAGCATATATTATTATTATTATTATTATTATTATTAATAATAATAGTAGTAATAATAATAATAATAATAATAATAATAATAATAATAATTGCTAAGGTATGAAATATTTAGTGTTTGCCTTTATAATTATGTATTTATAATCTATTTATAATATAATAATAATAATAATAATAATAATAATAATTATTATTATTATTATTATTATTATTATTATTATTATTATTATTATTATTATCATAATCATAATTATTATCATCTTTATTATTTTTAGTAGTAGTAGTAGTAATAATAATAATAATAATACAATTAATAATAATAATAATAACATTATTATTATTATTATTGTTATTATTATTATTATTATTATTATTATTATTATTATTATTATTCATTCATTCATTCATTTTCTTTTTTGCTTAGACCCTTTATTAAACTGGGGTCGCCACAGCGGATTGAAACGCCAACTTATCTAGCATATGTTTTACACAGCGGATGCCCTTCCAGCCGCAACCCATCTCTGGGAAGAACAGAGAATGCAGAAAGAACATGCAAACTCCACACAGAAATGCCAACTGACCCAGCCGAGGCTCGAACCAGCAACTTTGTCGCAACCTGTGAGGTGACAGCACTACCTACTGCACCACTGCATTGCTTATTATTATTATTATTATTATTATTATTATTATTATTATTATTATTATTGCATTAATAAATATTAATCAATATTAATATTGTTATTATTGTTATGGAGGATATAAAAATAATAATAATTATTATTCCTTTTGTTGTCATTATTATTATTATTATTATTATTATTATTATTATTATTATTATTATTATTAATATTATTATTATTATTAATATTATTATTATTATTATTGGTTTGAGTATGATATATTTAGTGTTTGTCTTATATCTATATATTCATAATTATATGCATCAATTATGCAATATATTTATAATGTATTATTATTATTATTACTATTATTATTATTATTATTGTTTTCATCATAATTTTTACTGTTGTTAATAATACTACTACTAATAATAATTATTATGTTTATATTGTTATTATTATCATCGTAATAATAATAATAATAATATAGTAATAATAATAATAATAATAATAATAATAATAATAATAGGCGGTTCATTCTACTCTGGAGACCGTGATTTATAAAGGGACTAAGTCGACAATACATTGAATTAATGAATATTAGTAATAATAATAATATTTTCCTACATTCCGGCCTAACAATGGCTGAAATTTTTTTCCTTCGGTGTCTTTATTAATATTTAGCAATACACTCAAGCATTTTGTCATTTACTTTCTTTCTTTTTTTGTTTGTTGTGCTGTGCCACCCTAAAACCCACGAGTCCCAAATCACACTCTCCATAACTGCACATCAAATGTCTTGTTATTGCCTGTGATTGTGTTATACGCATGTACCGACAAATAGCTTGTTGGAAACTCAGCGCTCAGGCTGGATTTGTCCTGTATTTAAGCTAGGGCCGGTATAAAGTGTGTGGGGATTCTAGTGGGCCCCTTGGCCTCTCCAGTCCCCTCAGTGCTGGGCTTTGGCTGTCTCAGCTCACTGGCTCAGTCAGCATTGTTGCATATTTAATGTCCTGATGAACGCTTCCACCTGCTGACACAGGCAAAGTGACAGAACAATACACCTCCAGCCCCCTCCGTCCCGCGGCCGGCAGCTTCACAGCCCCTAAACACGCCTGCATGCTATTTCACATCCGCACACTTCACAGCCTGAGCCGCGTTCTGTCTATGGCACGAGTCTCGTCTGTGTATATATATCATCCATTCCCTCATCTCGGTCACCCGTTCTCGCTCTCCAGTCGTCCCATGGGAGCTTTATCCCACTTTCATGCATTTTCGCTCCTTCCTGTGACGATTTTTTCCCTGATCTGTGATTTGTGATGTCTCGCTTTACTTTCTCCTACACTGACCCACCAAAGGCCTCAAAAGACCAATTTGCATGCTGTAAAAAAACCATTTTTTTAAATTTTAGAGTATGTTTTAGAAAGAAATACAGACTGTTAAATACTTTCTAATTAAAAATTTTGAAATTTTACTCAATGGGCTCTATTTTGACAATCCATAGCAAAGTGCAAAGCGCAGGGCGCAAACGCATTCAGGGCATGTCAGAATCCACTTTTGCTAATATAAGGACAGAAAAAAACGGCTTTGCGCCGTGGCGCTTGGTCTAAAAGGGTTGAGCTTATTTTCTTAATGAGTTATAGGTGTGTTTTGAGAATAAACCAATGAGAGTCTCATCTCTCATTCCCTTTAAGAGGCAGTTGTGTTGCGCCATAAGCGAAGTTGCTATTTACATCACTTAAAGTAAGTGGAAGTGGAAAAACTGAGCATTTCACTAGCAAGAAAACAGTTAAACAGAGCATCTACAGCGCAAGAATGAGAGATAAGCCTCCTCATTATTAACTTTCACTTTCGCTTTCGTGGATAGTGAAGTTTGTTCACGAAGTGTGTTCAGAAACCTGAGTTATATCCAAATGCACATTCTGTGCCCCATATGGTCTAAAACCGGACAGGTGGACAAATCTAAGCTTGATTTTAATAAAACAAATATAAATAGCATATAATTAATAATACACATTTCTTGAATGAATGATTTAGTGAGTCATTTAAACACTTATTTGGTGGCCCTACTCAATGAATCAGTGTTTTTGAACAAATCTCTTAAATGATTCAGTTACTCATTCATACTGACTTCAATAGTTTTGTTCATATGTTTTCCCTAAGAACTTCATTGGGGGCTTCATTTGTGCTCTTAAACGAACCACTTGAACAACTGATTCAATGACTCATTCACAAGTAATTTATTATTTTTATTACTGGATGACTCTGCTTTTTTTTTTTTTTTTTTTACAAATGTCTTAAATGAACGTCTCTGACTCATTCATACAGACTTTATTCATTCATATTTATTTTTTTAAAGCAGAGTTATGAAGCATATTTATTTCTTCAACAAATCTCTTGAGCGAATGATTCAACAAGTTATTTATAAGGACTTCATTGGGGGCATTACAGACTGAATGTGTGCTCTTAAACGAACCACTTGAACAACTGATTCAATGACTCATTTTCAAGTAATTCATTATTTTTATTACTGGATGACTCAGCGTTTTTGAACAAATGTCTTAAATGAATGTCTCTGACTCATTCATACAGACTTTATTCATTCATATTTATTTTTGAAAGCAGTCATTAATAAGGATTTACTTCGTTTCATTTAATGATTCAGTATTTTTGAAAAAAATCTCTTGGACGAATGATTCAAGGTATTCATAAGCACTTGTTTCATTAGTGAATTAATACTTTCATAAGTGAATTAATACACATTTCTTGAATAAATGACTCAGTGAGTTGTTTAAACAGACTTATTTGGTGGCCCTACTCAATGAATCAGTGATTTTGAACAAATCTCTTAATAAATAATTCAGTTACTCATTCATACTGACTTCAATAGTTTCATTCATATTTATTTCTTAAACAAATCTCTTGAGCGAATTATTTAACAAGGGATTTTTAAGGACATCATTGGGGGCATTACAGAATGAATTTGTGCTTTTAAAGAACCATTTGAACAACTGATTCAATGACTCATTCACAAGTAATTCATTATTTTTATTACTGAATGACTCAGCGTTTTAAAAACAAATGTCTTAAATGAATGTCTGACTCATTCATACTGACTTTATTTCATTCATATTTATTTTTGAAAGCAGTCATTAATAAGGATTTACTTCATTTCATTACTTAATAATTCAGTATTTTTGAAAAAAAAAAGATGGACGAACGATTCAAGTTATTCATAAGCACTTGTTTCATTAGTAAATTAATGCTTTCATTAGTGAATTAATACACATTTCTTGGATGAATGATTCAGTGAGTCATTTAAAAATACTTATTTGGTGGCCCTACTCAGTGAATCAGTGTTTTTGAACAAATCTCTTTAATGATTCAGTTACTCATTCATACTGACTTCAATAGTTTCATTCATATTTATTTCTTAAACAAATCTCTTGAGCGAATTATTTAACAAGTGATTTATAAGGACTTCATTTGGGGAGATTGCTGAATGAATGTGTGCTCTTGAACAAACCACTTGATTAAATGATTTAATGACTCATTCACAAGTAATTCATTAGTTTTATAACTAGATGAATAAGCGTTTTTAAACAAATCTCTTAAATTAATGTCTCAGTGACTCGTTCATACTGACTTGAGTAGTTTCATTCATATTTGTTTTTAAACCAGTCATTAATAAGGACTTACTTTGTTTCATTACCTAATGATTCAGTATTTTTTTTTAAACTCTTGAAAAAATTATTGAAGAAGTCATTCAACACTTGTTTTATTAGTAAATTTATGCATTTAAAACACATTTCTTGAATGAATGATTCAGTGAGTCATTCAAAAGGACCTTATTTGGTGGCCCTACTCAGTGAATCAGTGTTTTTGAACAAATCTCTTAAATGATTCAGTTACTCATTCATACTGACTACAATAGTTTCATTCATATTTTTTTTTTAAAATCTCTTGAGCGAATTTAACAAGTGATTTATAAGGACTTCATTGGGGAGATTGCTGAATGAATGTGTGCTCTTGAACAAACCACTTGATTCAATGACTCATTCACACACTGTAAAAAATTTCCAGGTTTTCACAACAAGTTACTGTAATTTTTCACAGTAAATTACATTAGTATCCCTTCACAGTATTTAACTGAAAAATTCACAGTAATATGTTGTATTTATAATTTTATTGTGAAATTATGGCAGGTAGCATGATTACAGCAAATTACTGTGAAAAGGGCTATATCTTTTCCACAATAGTTATAGAACTTCAAACCTTTTTTTAACTCAACGTAGAAATTAATACAAATTAACTTTTAACAGATAATAACAGAATGTTATAGCCCCCAAAACGATTTGGTTACCAACATCTTTTTGGTTGTACTGCAACTTTATTTAATTTTATACAGTTAACATAGAATAGGAAATAATATTTAATGAACATAACTGTGTGCTTAGCCAAAACATAATAAACTGGAATAAAAAGTAATTAATTAATGAAACCAAAGACTGTTAAACAGCCAACAATTATTTCAATGTCAAGGGAAATGTCTGCTTTAGACGGTTTCATGAGTATTGGGCACCTGTCATCACCTGGAGGTCACTAAACTCAGAATATATATATATATATATATATATATATATATATATATATATATATATATATATATATATATATATATATATATATATATATATATATATATATATACATTGAAATAATTGTTGGCTGTTTAACAGTCTATATATATAAACCACAGATTAGAGTTTTAAACAACTACATTCTAGCATGAAAAAAAGTTAAAACTTCATTTTCGGACGTATATAAAGCCATCGAAGACGGGGCAATTGTCCCAATGTCTAGCCTGAAGACAGGCGCCTCTCAGCGGATACATGAGTAATGAGCGCCGTTACCGCCTGGAGGTCAGATCTCCGCTACCGGCAAAACACACTTAAAATTACACACAATCTTTACTAACAATCCACAGATTTGAGTTTTGAAGAACTACATTCTCGCATGAAAAAGTGTTAAAACTTTATTTCATTACATATTAAAAGCAATATTTATAATAGTATGTGCCTTCTCATCCACCATTACAGCTTGATGCAGCTTGGTGCGAAATGAATCCTGGGAGGAAAAAATAATAATTCTCAATACACTCCAAACGAACTTTATTCTTATTGTTAAAGTCAGAGATATGTAATATTTTGAATGGCGAAGAAAATAATTAACTTTATATTTCAATCCATATATTACTTTTGCACTGCTTCGGTTCAGGACTCGTGTGACATTGAATCAGATTCAGATATTTTATCAGACGTGTTCATAAGCTCATAGTCATCAACAAGCAATTCGTGTACAAGCAGTACACGAACCAAGCAATATGATGAAATATTAATGAATTATATGTCTGCGTCTTACAATATTATACAAAAAGGAATCGTTTTCAGGCGAGTTCGACTCTTTACTGTTCGCTTAAAGGAGCCGATTCATTGAACAGAACTGACTCGACTCGACCGCAACAAGCGCCATCACCACAGACAACGCCTGCGTCATCTCTTTACCCAACGGATTCATCCTCGGTAAGTGTTAAAATATGACTTTTGTCCGTTAAATGATTGTTGTATGTGTATTTCTGTATAGTGAATGTCACTTAACAGGAATTTACCGTGTACTTTAGTTGTACTCGCACGTACAGGGTTTAAGCCCGCCTTTTTTTAAAACAAGAAATTAACGACGCCAGATTGTGCTTGTAGTGTTTTCTGAGGTAACTTATTAGCATAACGTTAACGTTAGGTTAGTTCCTGAAAAAAGAAAGGGAATTTTCTTTAATTAACTTCTTGTTAACTGCATTTTCTGTTTCAGTACAAGACTGAAGTAAAGGTGAAATGACTAAGGTAAGCTCTGACCTTCACTTAAGTTAACGTTACGGTTACTCACCTTCATGTAACTTACGTTAATTTTGTTCACTGTAACGTTAACGTTAAGTTAGTTAAATAAACTAAACTCATTATGAAACAAGTCTGTTTTATTAAATGAGGCTTATAATACAATTCAGTTGTATTCTTTTAAACTAACACTAACACAGTACTTATTGTATATTTCTCACTGGTGTTAATGCAGTGCTAACATTTACTAATGAGAACTAATTGTATATTGTCACTAACTGTAGATTTTATTTTTTGGTGTTCAGGTGTAACTGATAATAGCTGAAGTGTGAGGTGAGTGTTAATTCTGAGCACACAAATATAACCTAAATTCATTATCACAATCTAAACCTATATATATATATATATATATATATATAGAGAGAGAGAGAGAGAGAGAGAGAGAGAGAGAGAGAGAGAGATTATATTTGTGTGTGTGCGTGTGTTAGGTTGAGTCTTATTCTACTCTTATTATATTCATATTTTTTTGCAGTCACAGCCACTGATGTTGAAACACTGATGCTACCAATCAACCCTTGCTTGATTATTAAAGGTAATGTTGATGCCTTCCTCATTTTTATTAGATTTTTAAATGTCAGGTTTTTCACAGATTTGTTGTGAGCAGTTTCTTGTACAAACTCTTTTTCTTCTTCCAGAAGTTCCACCAGTACCTCCAGTCGTAGTAAATATTAGACAAAGATTTTTTAAACTATAGTTTTTATTTTTATTAGCAATTTTACTGGGCATGTGTGTTTGTTTGCTTGGTTTTTAATAGGCAGAGCATGGAATGTCAACTTTGTTTCTACAAACTAATTTAATTATTCACAAACACCTCTAATTTAGTCCTTCTTTCCCCCTTTTAGTCTTATTCCTTGGAGGGTCGAGTGGTCTTGGGACCTCACCTGGATTTCACAACTGACTTTGGATCTGGTCTGAAACTGAAGTATGCTGAAGATGCCTTTTGCACTCTGGAATTTAAGGTAATAAATATTGTAACTGAGGGCTTGTTTTGGGGGGGTTAAACAAGGAATGTATAGGAGCACAAGTCATGACTCCCCTTGTCCCCTTGTTATAAAGGGCCGTGTTGCAGACACAATTTTTTTGTCTGTGCTGGAGACCAAAGGGGAAGCTGTCTTTAAAAGGATGGGGCTCTTATACCATATGTGAAGTTACCTATTCAGGTGAGTGGATTACATACAAGTCATTGCAAATGCATAAATAGTGGGAAATTTTTACTGGGCGGCACAAATTAGAAGTAAAACTCAAAAAACGTTGAAAAATATTTTGAATGTTTGCAAAAAAACTTGATTGAAATGAATACAACACAAATGCTGTATCACTTCAATCAAGTTTTTTTTGCAAAATTTTCCTAATATTCAAATCATGAAAAAATAGCTTGATGCAAGAAACATCCTGCTAGTATTCAAGAGCAAGTACTGTGATGCATGTGTTAACTTTGCAATAAGTGTGAACCCAGCATTAGATTATAGTCTGTAAACAGAAGGTGTAAATCAAATCAACTGTTTTAAAATGCTCTGCCTAGGTCATTAAAACCACTATTTGTTGTTGGACTGTTCTTGATTGTGTGTTTGTGATGGAAATGCTTTTCAGATGTTTTTGTTTAAATGATTGCAGTTTGACTTAGCTACAGTATTGTCAGCATGTTCAAACTGAGCTAACAGTAATTTTGCTCTGTAGTGCAGCAGTAGTGTCCCAGTAGTGTTGTATGAAGCTAACTGTTTGTCTGCCCTTTTGCTTATAGGTGCTTTTTCGGCACCAGTTTGGAGATGGGAGACAGACGAAGTCCAAGAAGCAGAGAAGACACATCTACCAGCAAGTGTGTAAAATTATCAGGAAAATGATTGACCTTGAATAGACGACTGCCTAATTTAGCAAGAAGTTTTGTCTCTCTCTCTCTCATGTGTGTATGTGTATATATATATAATGAGAGAGAGAGAGAGCACTCTGAAGCACTGCTTTTTATATGTATGCTACATATGATGTCAGATTTTTTTTATTAATATGTTCTTAGAGTATTTTTTGAGGCTTCACCTTCACCTTTTGAAAGTTTTCTGAAATGTTTACACAGATGTCATTAAACTGTTAAATAAATCTGTAAAATGTATGTGTGTTTGTTTTTATTTTGATTTTAGAGTCTTCTCAGATCACCCAAAAATGAAGATTCTGTCGTCATTTACGCATCCTCAGGTTGTTTGGACACAAAGAGGAATATTTAATATTTTTATTCCTGTTTAACAAAAAAAAATCATTTTTAACAGAGCTGGAACAACCTGAGGGTGAGTAAATCAAGATAGAATTTTCATTTTTGTGTGACCTAAATTTGCTTTGAAATTTTACAGCACCAAACTGTTAAATTACAGTAATCCGGGATATAACTGTAACTTTACAGTTAAATCAGGTATTTAAACTGCAACCTACTGCCAAATCACAGTAATCATATTGCAAAATCACAGTAAAATACAGTTAATTCCACAAGATAATACTGTGAAATCACAGTAACGGATTTTATTATCTACTGTAAAGTTACAATATATGGTTGTAATTTCACAATAATTTAATGTGACAAAACCACAGTAAATTACTGTGAACTACCTCACAATAATTTACTGTGAATTTACATACAGTAATTTACTGTGAAAGTAATGCAATTATTAGCCAGTAATTTACTGTGAATTTAAGGTCAAATTTTTTACAGTGCAAGTAATTCATTAGTTTTATAACTACATGAATAAGCGTTTTAAAACAAATCTCTTAAATTAATGTCTCAGTGACTCGTTCATACTGACTTGGGTAGTTTCATTCTTATTAGTTTTTAAACTAGTCATTAATAAGGACTTACTTTGTTTCATTACTTAATGATTCAGTATTTTTTTTAAAAACCTCTTGAACAAATGATTGAAGAAGTCATTTAACACTTGTTTTATTAGTTAATTAATGTTTTCAAAACACATTTCTTGAATGAATGATTCAGTGAGTCATTCAAAAGGACCCAATTGGTGGCACTACAAGATGAATCTGTTTTTAAACAAGTCTATTGAATTGATGCTTGAGTTAATCATCCGTAGGGACTTAAATTGTTTCATAACAGATTATTTTTTAACAAATCTAAAGGATTAAAAAAATTCTAAAATATTTTTTTTTGCTAGATGAATGGGTAGTAAGCGGTTGCGCAAATGTAGATCTAAATGTTTACTGTCATCATACATGTCAAAGCTTTAATAGACAAAGCCTAACCGTTGCCATTTGGGAATAAGATCTTTTAACAAATACTGTAATTGTGCATCTCTACATAAATACCCTCTCAATTTTCCCCCCACTTTTTAGACATCTCATCTCTATTCCAAAGCATTTCTAAACTCTCATCCACACTCTTTCACTCATGGACGCCGGTTAGAGGAAGTCAGGCCACGTTCAGCTTGGTTTCAGTGTACTGATGTGGGCAGTGGATCCTCTGATGTGATTGTTGGTCTCGGTGGACCTGCTTTACCGGGTTCTGACCACGTCTGACCATCACACAGCTTCCCGTAACACAGTATACAGACAGCAAGACTCTGCTCTGCCCTGCTGCTAAAGGCTAAGTGAACACACACACACACACACACACATACACACACAGTCGAAAAGCAGGACAGCTGGGCCTGTCTATCCAAAAGTTCATCAATGTACCTATGTCCCTCTGTGAGTACAGAGTCTCTGTGAAGATGAAATGTATACATTTATTAATGAAGCGTCAAGACTGCCAGAAGCTGAAAGGACAAAGCGGTTGGTAAAGTGTTCCCGTTTTAAGTAAAGAGCTGATAACCCTCACAGAGGATGTCCATATTGTTCTGTATGTTATTATATATATTATAGGTGGGCATAGATCATTTTTATTTAATCTAGATTAATCTTGAATTAATTAATCTTAGACCAGTATTTTTTTTATTGTGCGATAAAAGTCTTGCGCTAACGCCAGTAACGGCCCACCACTAATATATATTATATTATTTTCTTTTTTAAATATTTCCCAAATGATGTTTAACAGAGCAAGGAAATTTTCACAGTAATTCTGATAAAAAAAATTTTCTTCTGGAAAAAAAAAATCTTTTTATCTTATGGCTAGAATAAAAGCAGTGTTTAATAATAATAATAAAAAAAACATTTTAAGGTTAATATTATTAGCCCCTTTAAGATATTTTTTTTCAATAGTCTACATAACAATCCATTGTTATACAATAACTTGCTTATTACCCTAACCTGCCTAGTTAACTTAATTGAGCCTTTAAATGTCACTTTAAGCTGTATTGAAGTCTCTTGAAAAATGACAAGTAAAATATTATTTATTGTCATCATTCATTCATTTTCTTTTCAGCTTTGTCCTTTTCTTAATCCCGGGTCACCACAGCGGAATGAACTGCCAACTTATTCAGCACGTTTTTATGCAGCGAATGCCCTTCCAGCCGTAACCCATCTCTGGAAAATACTGTCACCATGGCAAAGATAAAATAAATCATCAGAAATCAGTTATTAAAAATATTATGTTTTGAAATGTGTTAAAAAAAATCTGCTCCCAGTTGAACAGAAAATGGGGTAAAAAATAAATGGGGGCTAGTAATTCAGGGTGGCTAATAATTCAGACTTCAACTATATATATATATATATATATATATATATATATATATATATATATATATATTTATATATATATATATATATATATATATATATATATATATATATATATATATATATATATATATATATATATATATATAGTTATATATTTATATTATATATATATATATATTTTTTCAAGATTTTAATAAATGTTTATTTAATAAATATTAACATTTTTTTTACTTTTAATAAATGTTGCCTTGATGAAAAGAATAATTTTCTTAAAAAAAACATTGAGAAAAAAAAAAACTGAACCCAAAATTTTGATGATTAGTGTATAGTGTTTTTATTTATATTTGTATTTATAGTTATATTTATATTTATACTTATTAATAGATAATTGAAAATATGAATTTTTCTCAAGATATTTCCATAAATACAATTACATTCTTGATTGTTGCACACCTTTTGTAAGATTTACTCTATACAGAATTGCATTTTGCAGCTGCGTGCTTTAAATTTTTTTAAGTATCTACACCCGTAGTAGAAATAATTCAAATAATTAATAAAACAATGGGAATAATAAGAAAAAAATTAAGAATAATAAAATAATAAGACACTTCTGTGTTAGCATGTTCACCCCATGTTTGCGTGGGTTTCCTCTGGGTGCTCCGGTTTCCCCCACAGTCCAAAGACATGCGCTATAGGTGAATTAAATAAGCTAAATTGGCCGTAGTGTGTGAAATGGGTGTTTCCCAGTGTTGGATTGCGGTTGGAAGGGCGTCCGCTGTGTAAAACATATGCTGGATAAGTTGGCGGTTCATTCCACTGTGGCGACCCCAGATTAATAAAGGGAATAAGCCAATAAGAAAATGAATAATGAATGAATAAAATAACAAAAACTTAGCTTAACATAAATATCCTTTCCAAAAAAGTAATTAAACCACAATTCCAATTGGCCAGTGAGTAGCGGTGGTCATCATAACCAGTTGTGTCAAAACTATAATGTTCGTGTTTGCAGACATAAACGCACAGCAGTCACAGCAACTGGACTTTTGTTATAAATTATTTCAAAGGCGCATCACCCCAGCGGCTTCATCAGTATCACTCTGATGCTATGTGAAAGCTCTCTCTCTCTCTCTTCTTCACTGTCTCCCTCTCTTCCTCCCGATTTTATTCATTAGTAAGCATTTGTTCACTGCACCATCTGAACTGCTGTCTGTGTGTTTTTCGACATGAGGCGACCACACTTTGATTACTCCATAGAAACCCAAGCGCCTCTGCCAGCCTTGCATCACATCACCCCGCGCATCTTTAGTTAACAGCCAATTTAACACTAACACACACACACTCGCCATCAGGCCTGCGCATCACACAAATTCTGGCTTATTTGTATTTCACACTAGAACAAGGTTTCAATCATATCAAGAACATGTATGTGTGTGTGTGTGTGTGTGTGTGTGTTCCTCAGCCCCGTTTTTCTCTCACCTGGGATACATACTTCTTTACATTCCATAGCTGCTCTTGTTCATATGGGCATATAAAGAAGTATGTCTACCAAGCGGGATATATGGGCGCATGGATGGATCTTCCAAGTGTAATAATCCTCAGATATGAGCATTTAGACGCAGGTAATGAATATAAAGCACTCTTCCGCCAAACAAGCAGCGCACTTTTATTTTATTTTTTTTTTCCCAAGCGACTTTTAAAACTTTTAAATCTCACCAGATGACACAATACTATAATAACCATCTCATTTAGAAACTACACACACTTCTGTGACTTCACAGGTCAAATTCTCTGATGTTAAGAGATTTTACGAATCAGTAATCCAACTGAAGACAAAAAAAATGGTCGTAGAAATAACTAAAAAGAAGACAAATCAATACAAAAAAGCAGATCCACGTTGCTTTTGATGCTCTACAAACGCAACTGCGAATGTCAGAACGAATAAATTCATAGTTTCTCTTCTTTCCTCCTTCATCCTGCAGAAACTGCATTGCTGCACACACACCCACACGCTCACTCACACACACACTAACACACACACACAAGGCAGCATGTGCTAGTTTTACTGGAAGAGCAGTTTTTCACTTAGTCTACGGCGAGCGCAGCCACACACGATTCACCTTGACTGTCAGCCCGAGAGGTGCAGAGCGAAGCACAGAGAGATTTTGGCGCTTACCTATAGTGGAGTGGCTGTCAGGTAGATCCCCCCCTGCTTCAGATGGGCCAATGCACCATGGAGGAGGAATAAAACAATAAAGGGCAACCAGGAAGAAGTGCTCTAGCTTTTCCTCTCTCAGTGTCCCAGGTGCTGCCTCTGCAGTCTCTCTCTCTCTCTCTTTACTCCTCTCTCTACCTCACATTCTCTCATTCTATCTTACACTCTTTCTGTCCCTCCTCCTCCCTCCTCTTCTCTTCTTCTCCACACACACACACACACATGCAAGTTAAGCGTATGGACTGTCGCGTGCCATGATCTTCTGATGTCTGCAAATGAATGGGGAATAAACGTGCCTGACCTGCCCTCTCTACATTTTTTCTGTCCAGCTCTCTCTCTCTCTCTCTCTCATCATCTATAATGCACAGCCTATAGAGCCAGTACACTCCTCCTCCTAATTCACTGGCTACCTTTACCCCTCCCCTCTTTCTCTTTCTCTCTCTGACCCCTGACACTCGCTGTCTCTTACTCTGCATTCGCTCGCTGTTTGAAGTGCTTCATAGGCATGGCGGATTCATGCAGATTTGTGTTGCTCGGGGGGGTGATTTTAGGTTGCATTGGGTGCAATGAATATATACAATTGAGAGGGGATTATGTGTATGTGTGTGAGGAAAAAAGGGTGTGCTGAAATCGTGTCTTTAAGAATGTAATGGCTCTGAAGAACACCAGGTGTAGTTTCGAAGGGAATTTATTCGGGCTAAATACACCACATGTGACGTGCCTTGTTTGATTTAGGCACATGGCATGCTTTTATTGACAAAATATGCAGTTAAACTGAATAAGTAATAAATACACTTGAGGGATGTGTGCTGGCGCAGTGGGTAGCACAATGGCCTCACAGCAAGAAGGTCTCTCGTTCGGGCCTTGGCTGGGTTTCCTCTGGGTGCTCCGGTTTCCCACACAAGTCCAAAGACATGAGCTGTTGGGGAATTGGGGAATTGTCCCTAATGTATGTGTGTGAATGAGAGTGTATGGGTGTTTCCCAGTGCTGGGCTGCAGCTGGAAGGGCTTCTGCTGGAAAAGTTAGTGTTTCATTCTGCTGTGGCGACTCTTAATTAATAAAGGGACTTAGCCAGAAAGAAAAATGAATGAATGAATGAATGAATGGATGGATGGATGGATGGATGAATGAATACACTTGAGGAGTTCTGAATGATGACCAGGGTGTGTTTGTGTAAACTGCATGTAACATTTGTTTGTCTTCTATGTATGCAGCATGGTGTTTAAAATCACTTAGGTAGCGCTTTATTCTCTGGTACCTTATTATGCGTTACATTGATAATTAGTTATTTGTAGTTACATCTAATATATTCAAACCTAGTCCTTTTATTAACCCCGAATGTACAAAAACAATTAAGTTGTTGTAATAAAAGTTACTATATTTTTATACTGCTATTTACTGAAATGTACTCAAATTGTGCACACACATCCAACAGTGTAATCTAATTTAAATTATTAAATTAATGGAATTTTTTAATTCTGTATAATTGATTAGAAAATTAAAAAAAAAAAAGTTTTTAATAAAAGTTTTTGGGGTCAGTATTAAGTAAACAGTATTATTATTTTAAAATAACTACATCTCCAAGATAAAAAGTAATAATAATAAAAAAAAAAAAATATATATATATATATATATATATATATATATATATATATATATATATATATATATATATAATTAAATCATCTTAGTTTTTTTTAATTATGAATAATATACATGTAAATAAATATTTTCTGTACTTTCTTAGTGTAATAGTAGAAATCAATGACATATTCTTACTGTATATACTATAAGTATACAAATTATAAGTAAACATGGAACAAAAGCTCCCAATATTTCTTACAATCTCACAACTTGACCTTGAAAGTTTGATCTAAAGTTAGAATGTCTTAGACTTGATATACTGTACTGACAGTGCTCAGCATATATAAGTACACCCCTCACAAATTTCTCTTTAAAAGTTATATTTTTATTATACAATATTATATGTGTGCATATACATCAGATTAGTCAGTACTGAAGCCAAATCTGGAGCTTATCTAACAAAATAACATGATGACGTTCCAAAAACGAGTACACCAAAATGTAAATGTTATAAAAAAATATTCAATATAGATTTTAAGGAAAAATCAAGAGAGGCAAAAAATAGAAAAATTAAGTTAAAATTTTGTAGGTTGTAATTTTTTGCTTGAATTTAATTGTATCATCTCTCAATTTCTAAATATGTTTGGTGACAAAAATATAATTTTTTAAAATATATCTGTTAAATAAATCTGTTTTGTTTAAATGCACTAAAATACATTGCCTATATTCAACGAGAAATGGATATAAACATTCATT